>NC_135786.1:212852500-213007500 GCF_051106095.1 Pogona vitticeps | reverse complement strand
GCTTTAAATTAAGAAATCTCCATGAACGTTATCCACTGCACTCCATGTTACACAGCTTAGTATGCAACAGATAATGTCTTAAGAAGTTTCTTAACTTAAAGCAGTTCACTTCCAAAAGTTGTCTTTTGCGCAACTGTGCAACATGATTTCAGCCACTATACAGTGGTGCCTCGCTTTACGATTTCCCCGCATTACAACGAAACCGCATTACGACGATCTTTTTGCGATTGCAAAATGATGGTCTGAATAGGGTTTTTTTCGCTTTGCGATGATCGGTTCCCTGCTTCGGGAACCGATTCTTCGCAAAACGACGATTTTCCTCCAGCTGATCGACAGTTTCAAAATGGCCACCCGATAAATAAAATGGCTCCCAGCTGTTTTCTGGGACGGATTCCTCGCTGCACAGGCACCAAAAATGACCACCCTATGGAGGATCTTCACTGGACGGTGAGTTTCCAGCCCATTGGAACGCATTGAAGGGGTTTCAATGCGTTTCAGTGGGCTTTTTATTTTCGCATCACGACGTTTTTTTCTACAGCTATTTCGCTGGAACGAATTAACATCGTAATGCGAGGCAGCACTGTATAGTTTTGTCTCATGATACTATAATGCCTGTGGTGTACCAAATAGCTGTCTGCTGCTAATCCCAGTTTGCTATAGTTTTTGAAAATGATGTGTTTGTGGAAGGATCCTACCCCATCTCTTTTAATAGCAGATGGTTTCCCTCTGTTCTCCTGTCCTTAATACCACTGCTGTGTACTGTTAACATTAGATGGTGCGGTAGCAACTGAAAGTAGGAAACTCCCACTTCCACTTTCCTCTAAGTGTGCTAAAACAAGATGTTCTGGAAGCAGGTATCCTATTTTAGAGCAAAAGTATTTATTTTATTTATATCCCACCCATTTAGACTGAAGTCTACTCTGGGCGGCTAGCAACAATATTAAAATAAAACTACAATATTATTACACTAGATGATGGCAAAATAAGTTAGGTATCAACAGGAGGGAAGGCCTGTCTGAAGAGCCAGGTCTTAAGTTGGCTCTTAAAAACACCCAGCAAGGGAGTCAGACAAATTTCTGGGGGGAGATTGTTCCAGAGCTGAGGGGCCACTGCTGAGAAGGCCCACTTTCTTGTTCTTTCTCTTCAGGCCTCCCTTCTGGCTAGAGCGAATAGTAGATCTAGGTGGGAGAAGGTGTTCCTTCAGATATTGAGGTCCTAAATTGTTTAGGGCCTTATGTGTCATCATTAATACTTTGAAATCAATGTGGAAATGAACAGGTAACCAATGCAAGGCCGCCAGAGTGGGGGTGATATGTTGGTGTTTCCAGTAGGAAGTCTGGCTGCCGCATTCGGCACCATTTGAAGCTTCTGCATCAATCCCAAAAGTAGCCCCACGTAAAGTGCTTTACAGTAGTCTAATCTCAAGACTACAAGCGCATGGACCAGAGTGGTAAGGGCCCCGACATCAAGATAGCTGGGCAATGCACCAAAGATGGAAGTAGGCGGTGTGGACCACTGACGCTACCTGGATTTCCATGGTAAGCACCGGATCAAGATGTATCCCTCAGTCTTTGTGGTGATAGTCACCCCCCCAAAAAAAAGTGAGGGTGTTTCCCAAACCACCAATGTCTGGGCCACCCACCCTCAGGACCTCCGTCTTGTCCGGGTTCAGCCTCAGACCATTCGCCTGCATCCATCCCAGAACTGCATCCAGACAGCGCTGAAGGGATGGAACAGCATCCACTGTTCTAGGAAAAAAGGAGATGTAGAGCTGGGTATCATCAGCGTACTGATGACATGAAGCCCCACACCCCCTGATGACCTGACCCAGTGGCCTCATGTAGATATAAAACAGCATTGGAGAAATAATCGAGCCCTGCGAAACCCCACAATTGGGATTCCACGGAGTTGATACACTCTCCCCAAGCTGTACTCTCTGGGGATGGTCCTCTAAGAAGGATCGGAGCCAGGCTAACACCGGACCACCGCTTTCCAGCTCAGAGAGCCTCCCCAGGAGGATACCGTGGTCGACGGTATCAAAGGCGGCTGAGATACTGAGAAGGACCAACAGAGACATTTTGCCCCTGTCAGCCTCCCTCAGGAGGTCATCAAACAGGGTGACCAATGCCGTTTCCGTACCGTGGCATGGCCTGAAGCCAGATTGAAATGGATCCAAGGCGCATTGGTTTCATCCAGTCAACCACCACCCTCTCTACCTCTTTACTAAGGAAAGAAACATTGGCAGTGGGCCTATAATTGCCAATATTGTCCGCTGCCATATTTGGTTTCTTCCTAATGGGCCTAATGAGTGTCTCCTTGAGGGAGAGACCCATTAATTATTGGGTCCTGGAGAAACCCATTAATTATTGCAGTGGCCCATTTGGTTATTATAGGCCTAGCTGCTTTGATTAGCCAGGCCGGGCAAGAGTCAAGAGAGGAGGTGGTGGCCCAACAGTGATCAAGGACTTTGTCACAATAATATGTACTGTGTTGTTTCCATTTTGCAGGTTGCACTCAAGATGAGGACTGTTCCTCAAAGAGCTGCTTACACCAAACCTTTTTATAGACCAATGTTCTTATCCCTGGATGGAATATATTTGTTAGTTACTGGGTGTATGTTCCATCTCTCTCCCAAAATGGGATGCAGGATGACTCATTACAATATTGCAGTAATATTACTTGAATACAGAATTTAAACATGTCAAATATTAAAACAAAATTAAATTTAAACCAAAGTGTGCAACAGTTTAACATAGTTTTAAAATGTACCAAGGAAAATACAGCATGCAACTTTTAAGAGTTCCCTTCCTTAGCAGCCAGTCAGATGAGGCTGATGGAGCGTTTTGTTGCCTTTCTAATGCAATTCAGTGATGTTAGCTCCATATTGTGTGGGAGAATCAGTAAGAGCAGCTTAAATCACAAATGATTTTGGAAACTGGATTACAATGGTATTTTTAATCCTTTTGCAGCACATTGCTAATGTTAGAACTCCAGCCTGCCAACTGTAGTCCTTCTCTTTATGATTTCAGGGCTTTAAGAAACCTTACAAAACGATGTTTTCATTTTCTTTTAGATTTTCCAAAGTACTGACAAAACATGCTAGTGAAGAAGAAGACCTAGATGGAATAATTAAAGATATAATTGATGAAAAGAGCTGTGCCAAAAATGTTGAGGTAAATAGACTCCAAGCCTGTGACAGATTTGAAAGTTTGGGAATCTAATTAGAAAGAGGAAGCTGTCATTTTGAAACGAGAAGTAAGGAATGGCTTTTAATATCACTACGTGGAGTTTGTGAGAAGTTAAGATCAAGGATGTGATACAGTCACTGTGGATTCTTCAGTTTTCTTTCTTTCCCCAAGGAAATAACAATGCTTCAATTAAATTGTCTCTGAGATCACTTTTTTAAAAAAATCACCAGTCAAAGCAGCTGTACAGAAGTAATTGCTAAAGCTTTTAAAGATATTGATGAACTGGGAGCATCAGATTAATGACAATAAATAAGTACCTTGAGCTTTCCCAATCTTGATATGTGCTGCCAATGTCAGAGTAAAATAAGCTTCTTTCCACTTTAATGATAACTTTTGAGTTGAAGCATCCTTCTCCCAGTAGGAATATGTGAACTTCCCTTCTTCTGACTGTTGGTATGTGTAGCCTAGTACTAGTTACTGTTAAAATACTTTTTAATTTAAAAGGCCATTTGTGTCCTAGAGGGGTGTAGAGACCCCATTGCTACATGTTTGGGCCCATGGGGGCCTCTTTTTCCCCCCAAAGTGACAGGAGACTTCCAGTTTTGAAAAAGATCCCAACCACCTCCAGGCCTGAAAGAGGTCTGGGAGGCACAAAATAATTTCTCTGCATATGATGGAATATGATTTACTGATTTTTAAATATTGGTTTTATGTCATTTGATTATACCTGTAATTTGATCTTATGGAGAGATGTTGGATTACATTATGTATTGTTTTGTTGTTTTTGACTTTTGTTTATTTCATCCATAAGATGACTTAAATCTTTATTATCAATAAGATGTCCAAGCAATAGAAGGGAAAATAAAAATGTCAATAATAATACTAGTTAGTATAAAATTGAAAGCGGGCTGGATAGCTCAGTGGTTTAGGTAGCTGACTGCAGAGCAAGAGGTTGAGTCCCTAGTTTGATTCCCTACTGTGCCTCCTGAAGAGAAGAGCCAGCCTATGTTGCCATGGTCAAGCTATACAGTCCAAGGATGCTTCCCGAAGAAGAGAATGATAAACCACTTTCGAGTACTCACTTCCTGAAAAACACTTGAAAGGATTGCCATAAATCAGAATTGTGTTGTTGTGTGTGTTGTTGTTTCTTGCTGTTGTTACATAAAATATAATAAAAACAAAATTGTTATGTTACCTTTAAGACTAATAAATTGATTTCACTGTGGTCTGTTAACCTTAAAAGCATCACATTATTTTTGTTTTGTTTGTACTGAAACAGACTAATGCTACTACCTCTTTGAAAATAATAATTGCACTTATTTTTCTATCTCCCATCTGGCTCGCCTCAAAGTATGTTCCTGCTCATTATCTGAAAACAAACACATAATATCTTTTTATAGTACCAATCCATGTTAAAATCTCACCATTCCCCTGTTTCTGTTTGTTAGAAACAAACATCAAAATTGCCCAGCTGTGCATCTGAAAATAATATTACAGTCATTCAAGCCCATGGTAAAAGGTAGGTTAAAATTATATCAGTGAATAAACGTTTAGTGATCAGTAAATGACTCACTGAAACCTAACTGCATGGGTTCAAGTAAAGAATGAGATGGTGGGTGGGATCAAGAGTCAGTTGCACATACGGTGCTATCCTGCACGTTTTTGCCTGGTCCCACTGAACTCAATGGGGATGGCTGCCAGTTGTTTAACACTGGCAACAAACAGAATAACTCACTCTTCCCATCCAACCTAGTTATGCTGTTGGTAGGACAATAACAAGGAGTGCTCTATTCTCATATTCAAAACATACACCTTGACTTTAACTCTTGCATTTTGCCTTTTGTAACTTACCTTCTTTGTAGATCTCAGGATTCTAGTAAATCTTGTTATTCTGCTGCCAAAGTCCATAAAAACTAGAACATTACCCTGTGCTAACTATTTACTTTATTTATTGTCAGGAGATTGTAGTACATGCAAAGTCCGTATGAATTCAGTACAGTACCTGCATAATACCATATTTTTCTGTGTATAAGACACTCCCATGTATAAAATGCCCCTCACTTTTCTAACCCAAAATTAAGAAATCTAAGTTTAGCAAGTGTATGGGGAAAGGGATCAAAGCACTGCAGGCTCACTTTGATCCCTGCTTTCCCCTCCACTTGTTTTTTCTCACCTCACCTTACTTCCGTGTATAAGACGACCCCAAATTTTTAGTCTAAAGATTTTAGACAAAAATATAGTCTTATACATGGAAAAATACAGTGCCTGCCTATTTCTCTCTTTCTCCAAGGGGGCATACCTGTGGGTGCTGTCATTATGGATGTTTGTGCTTTAGAATTTACCTGCACTGATCTGTCCTCTCTCTCGTAAAGCAAGGAAACAGGGAGGTTTTAGATTTCAAGGAGATATATGAAGAAAATGCAGATGTTCTGGGAGACAGTTTCAAATAGGGGCTAAAAGCAAGAAATAATAAATTATTAATAGTCATGGCATATAGTTCATATCAATTTGAAACTAGGTCTGAATTCAATTAACTTATATACAACCCTATATTTTAAATAGCTCTGTAAAGAAAAGGTAGTGCCAGTTCTTACTTATATTGTACATAATATTCCAATGCCTTATAAAAATATTAATCATATTACCATCTTCAGCAGCATTCTAATTTTTGACATCTGCAGTATTTGGTAAGAACTAGGCAGGGACTGGAATGCATTGCATTTTTATAAAGATAATTCTACAGAGGTTTATTCTGAACTGTATAATTGAAAAGGTACACATGTTCATTTCCAAGAAATGAAATGGTTACTATATGGATCTTCCCATTTTAATTCTTGCAGATGTTGCCCAGTATACCTTGGTGGAAGCACTGCACCATATGGTATTGGAACAAATATTTCACAGAGGTAAGTTTTTTTTTAAAAAAAAAATGTTGATCACATGATTATATCTGCATGTTTCTTAAACTGGAAAGGAACACAGGAAGTTGTTTATACTAAATGAGATCACTGGTCCCTCTGTATAACACATATCAGCCTCCTCTATGTAATGCCCTTTCAATGTGCTGGAACTAGAACCCCATGACAAAATATCACACTCTTTTGAATTTTGTGATGCTGTTTTTGTCTTAAGAATTGTGTTAAAATACATTTACACACAGAGAGAGAGAGAGAGTATATACATAATATGAAATACATATTTAAAACACACATTTTTGCATGGGATTGCTTTTGAAAAGGCACATGTTGGATCTTATAAATCTTATGAATGAACACTTGAGAAACTGACATACACTTTATCATTTGTCCCAAATTTTGGTTCCTTGTGATGCAGGATAAGTAAACCACAACCAAGGTTCCTGACTAATTTGAGGTGTAATGCAGAAGCTTTTTATAAGGAGGCAACCACCTGGAGGGAAACTTTTTGGGGGAATTATTAATTGCATTTAGTCAAATAGGAAAGTTGGCAGTTGCTAATACAGTAATATATTTAATCTCTTTTTTTCAGCTAGATAACCTAGCAACCAAATTGCCACAGCCTGTTCCATTTTAATCAGTTGTTTAGCGAGGACTATACTAAGGATCAGGATTGTTACCTGACCATTAAAATAAACCTTAAAATTTTATACTATGCGTTTTGATTAGTTAGTGTATTAAATGCAAGTACTATATATTATTTTGTCTTGTTCAGTTTGTTTAAACAAATCAGTGATATTGGTCTATTTTTATTTTGAACAGAACCTGTGATCAGTTACGTTGTATTGCGTGTGACTTCCGTGTTTCTCATTACAATGACTATCACTGGGACAAATCATGTGATTACCTCTTTTTCAGGTATGTTTGTGGTATCTGATGTCATGAGTCTGGTGTGTTCCCACTGGCATTTGATTGGTAGATTACACCAAACTACTTCTGGCACAATAGCCACTTGACATTTCCAGCGTTCTCTATAATATATGCTCCAGTTTCAGCCTTCACAGCATTAACAGCATCCCCCAATTTACTGCCTTTCAGATGTATTAAAATACAACTCCTAGTAATTCTGGAGCAGTGGCCATGCTGGAAGAAAGTGATAGAAATTAATAGTTCAATAGACTATATCTGAACTGTTCCCAGTTAGGATAAGGTGGCATGTAGAATGGTGGGGATCTTTTAGTATTTTAAGTCTGAAAAATGCTGTACCAAAGGGCTTAGATGTCAATGGCAAAGATGTGCATTTTTATTTGTGTTCATTTCCCTCTGTAGCTACTACTAGCCCCTCTTTCTTAATAGTTGTTAATTCTATTTAAAAAGTGATTTGGAGAGGAGAATCAAGCCTCACACTCACTGCTTGTAGGCAGAGACATTGAACAATCTAATCACAGCATGTCTGACCAAGGTAAAATCCTAAACTCAGTTTATTTATTTGGACATATAGCCAAAAAAACGGAACTCAAGGAGACTTAGATATTGAATAAATTAAGAATTCAGTATAAAACAGAAAACTTGATCAACTCTGGAAACTGAATTAATTGTTGCCCAGCTGACAACAATCAGATAGATTGTTTCAAAACACATCCCTAAGAGAACTACAGTACTCTCTGGTAACAAAAATGGACCAATATCCAGTTAAACTATCTTAGGTAGGGAATCGTATGCTCCTTGTAACCAGTCCAACAGCCTAGCTGCAGCATTTTGGACCAGTTGAAGTTTCCAAGCCATATAAAAGGCAACCCCACATAGAACAATTCAAACATGGTATTACAAAGGAATAGGATACTGTGACAAGGCTAGGGGCAGATGCAGTTGGTACACAATGTCTAACTGTCATAGGGATGTCCAGATCCTGAATTCAGAAGCACGCGCGCACACACTGCTAAAGTTCTAATTTTAATAGAAAGTACAATTCATCAAGCTGAGAAAGATTTGCTTCTGACTGGAAATATAAGTTGGCCATCTGCAGCATCAAGGAGAAGATGCTGTTATGGTAATGGCTGTAGATTGGCATAAGACTCTTTTAAAATGTCAAAACTGATCTGTGTCAGGACAGTGTCTGTAAGGTTCCCATGCATTTATCTTACCCTTATGTGCACATGCATTGCTTGCTAAATTCACGCAAATGACTGAAGTATTGATTCATGGGCTTGTGTCCAGAGAGTCACAAGCAGGCTTGTTCTTGCAGAAGAAGGGTGTCTTGTGTTTGGTGTAGCTGCTTATATTTGCACAGATGCAGAAACATTCAAAATGCTACTCTGGAGGACTGGAGATCTTTCCAGAATGGCATGTATTTGTGGGTGGTGTTTCACCTTGGCAAACAACAGAGGTACACGCCCTTTGCATGAGTGAAATTTCCTGGCACTTAAAGATGGGTGGGTGTATACTTAGATTCAATATTTTAAAACTTCCAAAAAGATGTTTTAAAAGACTGTTCTTGATTGATAGGAACAATATGCCTGAATTCAGTAAGTTAAAGATGAAGATGGTACCAAAGAAGGGATCACGGGCTTATGCTTGTCAATGTTCTTGGAGGTCTATAAATGAATTGACAGATCTCTCAACAGACCGTCAGCTCCGCTGGGTATGTAGCAAACACACTGAATGAAGTCACCTTGCACAATCAAATGCCCACTTGTGTCTGAAGACCAGCATTGCTTGCCGTTGTGTGTGATGAATCAAGTGTGTTCTATATTCAATTAGGTCTTGTTGCTGTTTCAAATATATACCGAGCACTTTGCCTAGTCTGCAGCTCCATTGTGAACTAACCTAACTGGGTAGAATGATAAGGCACAAACCTGAACTTCTGATGCATGGAGAACCAGGCTGGCAAGAATGCCTTAGTCTGAGCACTAGGGATGTTGCAGTGTTGCTAAATAGTTTGGGCTCTGACACCTCCCTCCACCAGTACAGTGATATGAGGAGGAAGTCGAAAAGACCTAATGTCTGTCATAGAAGCCATCTGACAAATGTAGAAGAGAAAGATACACAAAGCTAATGTGTAGCTATAGCACTTTTTAAATATAGTGCACTACTTGTGGAGCATTTGAAACATAAAATATTGAGGTGTTTGTATATTCTGAAAAAGATTCTGACAATGGGGAGTAAGATAATAGAGCTGTGGTGTTTTTCTGCAGTTATGTATTGAGTCTCAATTAATACCACTTTGGAGTAATAGTTTAATATTATATTGGAGTAATGACATTCACAGTCAAGGCCAGAGCAAGTAACAGTGTCAGATGTGGTGATGATGCTAATGACACCACAGTGTCAGAATTCTAAAAGGTATCATTTCTAGATCTTTAGGCTACAATCTTAATAGAATTTTACCCGGGTTAAGCCCAGGTAAGGATAGAGTGCTCCTTGTTTCCAGGTCAACTTGTATAGGATTGGACTGTATAGTGTTTATGCCATTCCACATTATCTCCTTAAGGCTGCAGTCCTGTAAGTAACTGACCTGAAAGTCCCATTCAGTTCAGTAGGACTTGCCTCTGAGTAAAATGCCTAGGATTGAACGGCAGAAAGCTTTTCTTGTAAAGGATATTATGAAAGAGCCAATGCATTTTATGAAATAATATCTTAAACCAACAATTTTTCTTTGTGGAAGGGGCAAAAAATCACTCTACAATGTTTAAGCTAATCTGAAAATGTCAGATATTCGTGTTGATCATCTTGTAAGATTCAGCATATTCAGATTTGCTATGTTTTTCTGTCAAAATGCCATATGCAGTGACACTTGTTGAATTGTATTAACCTAGTTCTTTAACCAATTCCTCTTTATATATTGTTTTCTCTGCCTGTGATACACAGTATTACCCCAGCAGTTTTTCTGTAACACTGGAAGTTGAAGAGTGCTTGAACTTAAGCAATAACGGGTCAATAGCAAACACTTTGTGAAGCACAGTTTTTCCTTATTACTGTAATCTCCAAATGTCTACACATAAAAACAAGTCCGACTGATTTCAGTGGCTTCTCACACTGTGTAAACAGCTTAGAATCAGAGTATAAACGATTTTGATATGCTTTCTTTAAAGAAAATATATGACATGGAAATAATTCCTTCTAAATTTCATGTTAATGCTACAGTCATTAAAAGCTTTATTCTTAGTATTTTTGAATGGCCTGGCTATGTTTCATATTTTGCTTATTATCTTTTGTCCTTATTGACACTGACATTGTTTTGATAGATAACTTCTACTGGAAATTTTAAAGTATACCACTAGCATGATGATATTGAAACAGTGAAGGAGGAACTCATTCACTGTACAATGGGGAGAGAATGTGTGGCCCTGCTGTTATAATTGGACAGCATCTCTCATAAGCCTCTACGAGCCTAGATAGTGGTCAGAGGTAATGGGAGTCCAACAACATCTGGAATGCCACATGTTCATGAGCCCTGTCTTAAGGGCTAATGGGTTATAGGAATATAAAAACTGGATATTGATGTTCTTTGGAAGCAGCAGATGCTGGCTAAATATGGGTGGCTGGAACCCACAGACAGGTAGATACAGACACTCGATGGTGCTTCCAGACAAGAGTTTCCTACTGTTCACAATTAACACAATCCTATTGGTTAGTTACACCAGTGTAAGCACAGTGGCATAAATCATAGTGGTGCTTCATGCCACTACTAAACAAGTTGCCTCTTATCATGCGCCAACTTATATTACTAGCATGCAACAGGGGATATAAGGAGCAACTTGTTAAACAGAGGCAATTCACCTTTGCAGTGTATGCCACTGCACAGGATTATTCTACCAAATCATGTTCTGCAGCTGTTCCACATTTTTTTCTGATAAGACAAAAAAATAGGAAAAAACAAAGGAGAAGCACAGGAGGACTGCAGTGTGAAGAATATTATCTAGGTCCCCTGCCAGCTTCAGTGAGAGAGCATTCCACAGGTAAGACAAAAATGCTATCTGAAAGCATCTTAGATGTGGGTGCTGATGATGATGATGGCTTACCTTGAAGATTCCTGGAGTAAGATACAGAAAGAATGTTGAACACTTGAATGATGTTACACAAATGCAAAGTGTTTATATATTGTATTCTCGAAGGTTTTCACGGTTGGGATCCGATGGTTGTTGTTTTTTCAGGCTGTTTGGCCGTGTTCCAAAAGTTTTTCTTCCTAACATTTCGCCAGTCTCTGTGGCTGGCATCCTCAGAAGACAGGAGTTAGAACTCTGTCTGTGTTCTGAGTTCTAACTCCTGTCCTCTGAAGATGCCGGCCACAGAGACTGGTGAAATGCTAGGAAGAAAAACCTTCAGAACATGGCCAAACAGCTTGAAAAACCTACAACAACCATGTTTATATACTATTGTCCAAATTGTTTATATATATATTAGTATTTCATTTCCATGGTTCTGTTTTGCACAGCCAGTGTTCTCAGCCTTAATTGCCCCCTCCCCTTTGTTCCTAGCAAATTAAATCTTGTACAGTAACCATTTACTTTGAGGAAAAACTTTTCAGTGGGCTTACAGAACCTTCAAGCTTCAATTCACTGGGGAAAGCATCAACTGCAAGCAGAATATTTCTATGAGCTGGTTTTTGGCTGGTTTACACATCTCCCCCAGTGCATGTTAGCTCTTGCTTGGTTGTTGTTTTGACCACCCCATAAAGCTAAAGCACTCTCTAGTTGGTTTACAAGATAACTGTGCAAACAGCACTTTGTCCTGCCCTGCCCCCAATGAGCTGGGTACCCATTTTACCAACCTTGGAAGGATGGAAGGCTGAGTCAACCCTGATGCAGCTATGTGAATTCATCAGGTTGTCATCGTCTTGGTCATCCTGTGCATATTTGCTGAATTGTTCTGATGGATAGGTTGATAGACGTTTAGTCAGATCACACTTAGAAATTATTGGAATATGCTCTTGACAAGATTTGCCAGTGCCTGTTCCATTGGCTGGGGAGGCGGTGGAAGGGAATGCACAGCACCTCTGGGGCTGCACCTATGAACTGGCACAAGCCTCCAAACAGAGGTCGATGCCCATCTCTAATGCAGAATATGCTAATCTCAGTGTGGTCAGTGGTTAACTAATGGCTTCTGCAATCCCTCGTATGGAAATGTTGGGACACAAAACAGCATCTCTCATATTTTGAAAATGATTTTTTTAAGCACACATCCAAACAGGTTTATGGAGAACAGACTATCTGGATGCTTTGAATTTTGTATCTCAAACAATATTCACTGCTAAGACTTTTAAAAATTAAATAAGATACCAATAAATGTCTTAAAATACCCAGCATTGTTCTTCTATGTAACATCTTGTCATTCCAAAGTTTTCAATTGCTATTCTAGTTGCAAGAACTCATGAGGGAGCCAGAGCCCAGAATTCCAGAAGAGTCTTCGAGTGGCTGAACTTACGAGGCTTAACAGCTCTGATACATTGAAGTGCCATCACCATTTCTTGTCTAGCACCCTGGGCTGTTTCCCCAGGCCTACTAAGAAAACAAGAACTTGAGCCCTCTGCAGCCTCAGTCACAGGCAAACACCAAAGTATTGTAGCAAATAACAAAGCAGAAGGTGCTGGATTTAGTACCAGGAAATCTCCATACTTAGACACAGAACAAGGAGGATACTTAAGATAGTTGTAGTAAGAACAAAGAAACTCCAGAATAAATCAAAGGACCTCATCCAAAATGCAAAGATAGATCAAAACAAACAGCTAACTTTGCTGAACTGAACTTAAATACTAGCATGAATCTCACTGAAACTGGTATTTATTTTATTTTATATTTATTTATTTATTTTATTTCTATCCCACTTATTTGGTCAGTTAAGACCACTCTAGGAGGCTAACAGCATAAAAATAGAACAATAAATATATATAAAACAATTTTACATACAGATAGATATTTCAAAAACTGGGAGCAAACAAAGGGAGAAAGAAGGTAGTGTGAAATAGAAACAGACTACAATAAATACAGGATGCAGGCAGGGAAGAGACAAAAGGTGCTTGACCTGCTTTCATTGTTGTGGCCCATAGTAACTCTGGGGGAACCAAACAATCAGTCACAGGTCAGAAAGGCTAAAGCTTCCAAAGATCCTAGCATACATACTAGTTCTCACATCAACGCCAGCTGCATAACTTTCCCAATTTGCAGGCTTCACAGCTTGGCAACACAAAATAATAGATGAAACAATTTTGTCGGGTTCAGAATAGTCTTTTAAGCTGTCATGATGGAGATTCTGCTAAGATTCAGACCAAAGGTAAAAGGGCAAAAAGCTTCATTTCTGTCCAGAGGGGCAGGTGGAGGACAGATGTCAAGTGATTGGTTCAAAGAACGCACAATGAACAGCTGTAGAACTTGTATTCTAGAATGGCATCTATCAGCTGGATGGCATGCAGGAGATGCATGATCAGGATTTCTCACTTCCCCTTCCTAACGTCAAAAGAACCAAGAACATAGGAAAAGTGTGCTTTATCATCCCTTCCGCCCTTTCCCCAATAGAAATTATTGCCATTAGAGATGGGCACAAAGCATTTATGGTGTTTTATACAAAGTGTGCCATGTGGCACCACAAGTGCCAAGTGGGCCCATCTCCCTCCCACCCTGGCTCGGTCGCCCACTCACCATTTTTTGTGCACTGCCAGGATCTTCCTCCGTTGGTGACACGCCAATCTGGGCAGGAGCTTGGGCTGCCCTTCCCCACCTCTTCAGGCAGCCAATCACTCATCAGTTGTGCAGGGAGAATCCCTGTCCCTCCTCCTCATTGGAGTGGTCAGCTGCATGAGGAGGCAGAGGAGGGCAGCCCAAGCTCTTGCCCAGGCTGCCATGCCCACACCACTGAAGAAAGAGGTCTCTGACAGCACATGAAGAACAGTGGACCGGCCAGCTGGGGGGGGGAGAGATGGGCGCCTACCGCACCTGTGGTGCTGCGCAGAGCGTTTCCTACGAAGTGTGACGAAGCACTTCCTGCCCAATTGGCATTCAGCAGCCATAATATTAAATGTTGTGCTTCAAGTCTTGCTTTCCTTTTCTTCTGCATCCCTTTTTTTCCTTTTCTGACACTTTTTTTAGATTGTAAAGCATAGGGAAGAAACTGTTTTGTCCTTTCATTTACTTACCTTTTTTAAAAAAATAGAGTCTGGGAACTGTTGACCCAAAAGTAATTTCCTGGAAATATCAGGAAAAGAAGATGCTCATGTAAATACAAGATGGAGGAGTTAAGATCAGTATACTGTATTTAAAAACAAAAGTTCCTTTTCAAAACTGTAGAGGGCAGGCTTACCTTAAAGTAGTGGCTTGTCACTTCATGGGTGGGGTATACATTCAATAAATAAAGAAATAAAATAAAGTAGTACAGTTGTATTCATGTTTCTTTGATACAGGTCATTCCTCTTGTTTGTAACGCCACAAACGACGACTCCATTTGTTAAACAAGGACTTGATACATAGCTCCTTCATCAAACCATCCCTCTGGTTCTGGTCTCAGTGATATGAACTGGCTTGTATCATCAGCAAGTGTTTCTGATAAACTGCATAATTAAGGTGGCCATGTATCCTGCTTTATAGGGGATAGTTCTCTGAAGGCATGCCCAGTCCCATACTAGTTTAAAGCAAAGAAGCTGGAGTGAGAACCTTGAACATACCCTTCAACAGACAGTGGCTGGACAGCAGATGAACCAGGCATGTATATGGTCAGTCAGCAGCTCACACCATCTTCCCTGCTATAGTGAAATATATTGTGTCTCTAGTTATAGTAGTAATTTTCTAAATCTTCTTTTTAAAAACACAAACCTGTGTCTGCTTTTTTTCTGAGGTTTTAGTAATGCATTTCCTCCTATAAGGCAATGAGTAAGTGGTCACCTTCTGCTCAGTGCATGAGCAAGGACCCTATGGCCTAAACGCATTGAGCAGGGGGTTGGACCCAGTGGTCTTATAAGCTCCTTCTAGCTCAGTTATTCTATGATTCTCTAAAAGAGAAGGGCAATTGCGTCAGCTGCCCACCTGGGGGACGCCCATTTTCACACTGGTTGCCAGATCAGTCAAACAACAGGAAGCCTGCTGGAATAAGGAAGATGCATACACAATTGCCCTCCCACCCTACATTTAGGGAATTGAAAAATATATTGTGTTTGTTTTTTCCAGCCAGTGGGCTCCCAGCTGGCTGCCTGTGTGCATACGCCTGCCTCTCAGCTGAGAGGCAGGCCATACATACACACAGGCAGCCATCCAGGAGCCCATCAGCTACAATACTACCATGTTTCACCGAAAATAAGACAAGGTCTTATATTAATTTTTGCTCCAAAAACGCATTAGGGCTTATTTTCAGGGGATGTTTTTTTTTTTTTTCATGTACAACAATCTACATTTATTCAAATACAGTCATGTCATCTTCTTCTGGTTGCTGCACAATGGTGGATGGCGGGGTTTCACTTAACTAGGGCACATTTTTGGGGTAGGGCTTATATTACGAGCATCCCGGAAAATCCTAATAGGGCTTATTTTCAGGTTAGGTCTTATTTTCAGGGAAACAGGGTCTATGCCTCAAGGTGGGGAGAGCTTGGGCTAAGGGAGAGGCAGCCTACAGCTCCCGCAGGCCAGCAGCCTCTGTGCATGGCCCTGCCTTGAGGTGCATGTTCCCACACACAGAGGCTGCTGGCAGAGGATGGTGGCAACAGTGGCAGAGAAGGCAGTGGCAGGAAAAGGTAGGGAAGCAACTGGAGACAGTGGGAAGGGGCAGGGAGTAGGCTGTGGGGGGACAATGAACAAAGGAGTTTGTTCCATTGTCCAAAAATTCATTGGCTCAGGAAAGTTTGGGTTCTTCGGTTTGGATGAACCTGAACAGATCCAAATCAACTAATTAATTATTTTTGACAAACTTCCTGGTTCATCATTAGTTTTGTTCCTATCTCCACTCTGGATGGCTAACAACAATGGAAAACAGCTACCCACCTACTACCGACCACAAAAACATAAATACTGTACTAAATACCTATGAAAAGAACCCCAGAGGCAATATCAAACCAAATTCATCTGCAACCCCTTTGCTCCACAAGTATCAAAGGGGGAGAATATTCCTGAAAGTCTCTTCAAAAAGCACAGATACAACACATTTCCTGAAGGGAGGGAGCCCGGCATGTGTCAGCAGGTAACACTTTCGATAGTGTTGTGGGCACAACTGAGAAGGACCAGTTCCTGGTGGTAGTTTTCCTCTCTCGGGTGACCACTCACAACCACAAAGCCCAGATAGCTCCGGTGGCCCTGGTAGACAGTATTCATGAGAGATGAGGTCCCAGACTGTTAAAGGCCTCATACGTTAGCACCAGCACTTTGAATTTGGCACAGAAGCGAACAGGAAGCCAACGCAGGCAGAGATGTGGTTGTACCTCAGTGCTCCCAAAACTAACCTAGCTACCACATTCTGCACCTGCTGCTCAAGCTTCTATGTCATCTTCAAAGGCAGCTCCACATAGAGAGCAATGCAGTAGTCAATCCTAGAGATTACCAATGCATGGACCAGTGTAATTAAGGATTTCTATCCAGAAAGGGCCACAACTGCAATCTGCCGAAGATGGGGAAAAGCAAACCTGGCCACGACAGAGATTTGCTTCTCTATAAAAAGAGCCGGGTCCAGGAGCAAAAGGGACGTGGTGGCGCTGCAGGCAAAACCGCAGAAGCCTGTGCTGCAGGGTCAGAAGACCAAGCAGTCGTAAGATCGAATCCACGCGACGGAGTGAGCTCCCGTCGCTTGTCCCAGCTCCCGCCAACCTAGCGGTTCGAAAGCATGCAAATGCAAGTAGATAAATAGGGACCACCTCGGTGGGAAGGTAACAGCGTTCCATGTCTAAGTCGCACTGGCCATGTGACCTCGGAAGATTGTCTTCGGACAAAAACGCTGGCTCTATGGCTTGGAAACGGGGATGAGCACCGCCCCCTAGAGTCGAACACGACTGGACAAAAATTGTCAAGGGGAACCTTTACCTTTACCAGGAGCAAAACCAAGTTGTGGTCTTTTAAGGGAGTTTGACTCCATCCAGAGCAAGATATCTCCTAACCGAGCAGGCTTTCCTCCCAAAAACATGATCCACATCTTGTCAGGATTCAATTTCAATCTGTTAGCCCTCGTCCAGTCCATAATCAAGGTCAAGCATCACTCAAGGGCCCACACTGCTTTCGCTGCTGCTGATGAAATGGAGAGATAGAGTTGTGTGTCATCAGCATATCAGCATACTGACGACAGAAAACTCCAGATCTGCAGGAGACCTCCCCCAACTGCCTCATATAGATGTTAAAGAGCATTACACATAACCCGTCATCAAAGCTGAAATCACACTGCTTCTCCAGAAATATGATTCAGAGTTTTGTAGCACACAAATCAGAATTGCAAAAAAGTAATAGGTTGATGCCCATTCACAAAACAAAGCAAACTAATATGCAACCTATGAAATGTGTGAAAAGCTCCTGCAGGGACAATTGGATATTCTCAACAGTAAAAAGACCATATTCTAATAATAGGTTGTCTGTACTGTATAGTTTGGCCTTTAGTGTTGCTTTTAATTAGCCATGTGGGGTCGTGTTGGCTACCCATGAGCCTAATACAGTTAGTAAAGCAACATTATATGTCTTTTCACATTTTCATCAACAGCTAATCACCAGTCAAACAATATCACTCACACAACAAGAAGGGGAGCCATAGTGTCACCACTACGTTGCACCAACAGCATGATGGGCATTGTGTTGTATTTTCCTTCATGCCCTGCAGCATCTCATCCCACCCACCACCAACTCAGGGTCAGCTCGGCTGGGCTGAATGGGGAGAAACTGGGTAGAGAATGTTTCCAAGACATCATTCAAGTAAGCCACTGAGATTTCCGACTGCCCATATTGGTCAGATCTTCTTTGGTATAGTAGAATTGCATGCACACTATAGCATTAGAAAGCAGGAAGCAAAAAAAAAAATCCCAACAACTTTTTCCCCCACTAACAGTTACAAAACGACTTTCCTGTTCTAAATATTCTCCATCATGATGAAATAAAACAGCCTTTAGCCACAGACCATGCATGTAGGAGCAGGTTCTTGTGACTTCCCTGTTGACACACAAGACACTCAGCTGTGAACATACCCAAGCTGAGCAATGTTTTTAAAAGGCAGCAAAATGAATCTGTAAACATATGACTGAACTTAAATAGCTTCATTATGATTTATGTTTCTGTTAAGGAACAAACCCACAGCAGAGGATGTGTTGACTTACTATGTTTCAGCCAAGCTTTGCAGGCCAAGCTTCTGAACTTACTTTCTCCACTTCTCCCTGTCAGCTTATGATGTATATACTGTAAGTCACTTCAGTTTTGTGGTTTCCTTTCCGGAGAAAGATGGTTCTACTGCACTGATAAGAGAGGCCACTCCTTTTGATTAAGACTTTGCTTAAGAGTCATAATATGAAACCACATTTAATAAGGCAGGTGTTGGTTTGTCTTCAAAACAGAGTCATTTATACACATGAGAAGCAAGTAAAAGTTCAAACAAAGGATTTTTTTCTAGAAACACAAATCAACCAGCTGTAGATACAACTAACCCAGTGGAAAGTAATGTCCTCTATTAGTCATAACTAGGTTCCTTTCTGTAAGTTTAGGGAGGACTTGGAACACAGTTAACTTTGGCTAAATTGCATCCTGGTACCCAGCCCACCAGTTAGTCAGAAGTGGAATCATCTGTTTTTTCCTGTGGTCAAATACTGAAAAGATACGTGCAACCTTACTCTAAGCTTAAACACACTTAATTCTTTCTGCTATAAGAGTCACTCTGTTGTTTATGTTAAAGATTAATTTTTGGTAATCCCGTGCTGGCAAAGGTTATCCCTCTCTTAGCTTTTCCTTTGGATCAGCTATCAGCCTTTCATTTTAAAATGTCAGTTGTGTCCCAAAAGGCCCTTGAAATGTTATGACTGAAGACATAAATGTTGTGGATGTCTGATTTCTTTCAGGACATTGCAATTCATTAAACAATCTAGTCTTGATCCTCCTTTAATTTGACACAGATTACCACTTGCCTTGTTGGGGTACAACTACACTGCATTCATTTCCCCCTTGGTTTGTGTCAGACATGGCACAGTTAAATTTGACATATTTGCTCTTTACTACATTACATGCAGTTATCATCAGGGAGATGGGTCTCTTTTCCATGGGCATTCGTTGCTTTTTTGTCCAAATAGCAAAGCTAGTGATTTCATCTGCATCATTTTTGTGGGGGTGGGGGTGTTTCTGGCATATATGGTACAAAGGCACAGTGGCAAGTGTGTCCTAGAGTGATGTTGACAGTAGGGTGGCTTTTTTAAAAAAAATGGCAAGTTACACCACTGAATTGCTATGACAGGCAAAACTGCAGTACTTATCTAACAGTGGTGAAGTAAAAAGGCAGAATTTTAAAACATTATTTAGAGGTGAGATGAGATGCACTCACTTTAGGGAGGTGTTCCCACTGTACTGCCATACCACTATCCTCAATGAAAAGGATGCCAGTACAGTGGGAACATCCCCCTCAAATGAGCACATCTTGTCTCTCCTCTGAACAATTTTTAATTATATGTTTCCACTTTGGCAGTATCTCAGATGAACACTGCCATTTCACAAGCTGTTATATCAGTTTAGTGTTATGTCACTTGCAAAAAAAATTTTTTTAAGACATGGGGAGAGGGCAACATTAATGACAGAGAAGGGTGAATGACTTTTGTTCTCAGCGAGAATTGTAGCAATTTGCAGTGTGGCATGGACTCTTTACCTAAAATTGCCCAGGATAATTAAACATTCTATGTGAATTATGTTAGTGATTTAACTGCCACAGGAAACTTTAAATCAACCCAGGACTTTAAATCAACCCTATCTAGTTGCAACCTTGGATAAAGAGATGCTTCCTGATATGAATCAAATTTCCCTTCAATGGAAACAGAATGGACATAATATATGTGTTGTGCTAGAATACACTTGCATATCACCAGGGTGGACAAATCTACCTTGCTGGACTGGAATACCTGAGTTTAGAACATGAAGTAAATTTAAGGCAGCTCAGAAGTTTGGCTAGGTACTTATTTTCTTTGCAATGTGAAACAATGACTTACGGGATCAATACCAAAGACTGAATGGATATAAATGAATAAAATCACAGTTTGAGAAGGAATCAGACTACAGTGGGGTCTTGACTTGAGAACTTAATCCGTATTGGAAGGCGGTTCTCAAGTCAAAAAGTCTGTAAGTCAAGTCTCCATTGACCTACAGTGCATTGAAAACCGATTAATCCCGTAACAGGCCGTTTTTGTTCCATTTTGGTTTTTTTCTGGTCTGTAAGTAAAATCTCAGTCTGCAAGTCAAACCTAAATTTTGCAGCCAGAGAAGTCTGTAACTCAAAAAGTCTGTAAGTCAAGCCGTCTGTAAGTCAAGGGTCCACTGTAATCAATAAAAGTCCAGATTGAAGACGAAGGTAAGGCTGATATATACAGTATTTTGGATCCATCAAAATTTCATATATTACTTTTTTAGTTTTCAGAGACATGATAACAAACATCACACTCCGAAAAAGCCAATTCCATTGTGAAATGGCTCTCACTGTTAAGATGTTCTCCCCTAATGTTTAGTCAAAAATCTCCTTTCTTGTACAGTTGGTGCCTTGATTTACGAACTTAATCCATTCCAGAAGATGGTCGTAACTTGAATTGGTCATAAATCAAAGCACCATTTCCCATAGGAGTGCATTGAAACCCCATTAATCTGTTCTGGCGGGGGGGATCACCAAAAAATCCCACAAAAAAACACTGCAAGCCCCACTGGAATGCACTGGGGCCGGGGGGGGGGGAAATCACAAAAAAACACAACACCACCACAGCAAGCCCCATTGGAACGCGCTAAGGTTGGGGGGGCAATTGCCAAAAACCAAACAAACAGAGCAAACCCCATTGGAACATGCTGGGGCCAGGGGAAAAAAATCACAAAACAACAACAACACAGCAAGCCCCATCAGTCAAGGCACCCCTGTACCTTGAATCTATTGTTTCTGGTGCCATCCTCTTAAGCTGTACAATTACTGTGAATCAAATGATGTGATCCCAGTTTTGTCCAAGGTCTCATTTTGTCCATTTTGATAGGAAGAGACTTTTAAGGTCTTTAGCTTAGTCTTTCCCTTCTTCCAGGGATTATTCAGTTGGAGAAGATGATTGAATGCAACATCAAGTATATATGCAACTGCACTGCAAATGTGCAAAGAGCAGCATAAGAAGCTACATATATGGGGGAAAGGACTAAGAAAACACTTCCTACTGAAGTAGGAAGGGAAATGCATGAGGCCCCTCCCCCATTTCACTTTAAAATCCATAAGATCCTACTTCTACTCCGAAGTCCTACTGGATTCAATGGGGCTTTCTCCCAAGTAGGTGATACAGTGAACAGAGTAGGCCAGACTAGGACTCTGGAGACCAGGGTTTGAATCTTCACCTGACCATGAAAACTCACAAAAACTCACTTTTAGGTAGACTCAGAAGTAGCTTACCACTCCCTTCTTCTGGGGCTACCCTGAGATTATGCAGCTTGCCCAAGACCACTTATTATTATTATTATTATTATTATTATTATTATTATTATTATTATTATTATTATTATTATTATTATTATTATTATTATTATTATTATTATTATTATTATTATTATTATTATTATTATTAATTTGATTTATACCCCGCCTATCTGTGCGACTCGGCTCTTCTGAGAAGCACAGCACGGAACTGATCTCCCAACATCTGGCTCCACCACCAAATAAACTGAGCTATTTAACTAACTTGAAAAACCCATTAGGGCTTCTGTAAGTCAGTTCCAACTTGACAGCACATAGATAAGTCTTCCCAAGTACGTGCTGCATCTACTTCTGTATTTTAGGACAGCTTGGCGAAGTCGCCTTTTTGGACCACAACAGCCCAAATCCCACAATAGCCATGCAGGCTGGGGCGGTTCTGTGGGTTGTGGCCAACATTCTCTCTAAGCCATGAAGCCGTGCAGTGCTGCATCGGGCACATGCAGTTTCGCAAATATTGCCGTCCATTTGCTGCTGTTTGTGGCTGGTACCCCACACTCAAGGGGCAGAGCCCCTGCACAGCACTCCAGAAAATTAGAAGGAATGTTGGTTGTGACAAAAAGGTAACTTGGCTAAGCTCTGATTTTATTATGTTGTAAAGCAGGGTAAGTAACCGAGTCTAATTTCCAAAGCCCTTTGCAAACAATCCGTCCACTCATCTGACAAGAATGATCTGCTGTGGTAACCTCTGAAAAGTAGAAGACCTTCATCAAAGCTCTGAGAGCCTCACCCTAAAGGCAAGGGCCAAAGTACTATGTATTCTGTTCATAGTACTGTACAGTGCCATTTTAAAAGATCTGCTGACAGTCTTAGAATATTAAGTTCGCCTCTTCCTGACTACTTCTATGGTAATGTCTGAAACAAAAGGAAAACTTAAAAGCCTCATTCACTTCCCACTTCCACTTCAGAGAGCTTTCTGCGTCTCTTCTACCCCAAGCTCTCCTACACTTATCCTGATGAAGAGTCCTGGAGAACTTGGAACGCCAGCCTGTTTTTTGCTGTTTTTATAGTCTTTTATTGCTTATTTTCATTTGTGGAGGAAGAGAAGGAAGTATCAAAAGACAGGGGAAGCAAGTTTATTTTGGACTATAGCTCAAGGAATCCCACAACCACTGGCCATGTTGGTTAAGACAGATTAGAACGCAAGCACAACAAATTATATTATAAAGAAAGTGGTGGGCTGGCAAAAAAAAAGTAGGGGTGGCCTGCCTGCTTTTATTTTTGCTTTTAGCTCCGGCTTCACTTCATCGGTAGAATCATTAGCCGGGACAAACTACTCCTGGGGGAATGTTGCCTTCCACAGAAAAGAAATGTTCCTCACTCTTGATGTAAATAGAAAACTGGTGTGCTGTTAACCTGCACAAAATCCATGATTTCGCTTTTCCCCGAAGGATGCAGATTGCTGAAGAATTTACAACTGACACAATGCCGTTCTTTTTCCTATTTGCTACTCTGCTAGAGAAATGAAACCTGTATCAGCCAATGCCACTTTGCCTGCCTGAGAGTTTCTCTGTGTATGTTTTTAATCAGAAAACTAAACAGCTGAAAAAAGGAGTCTCCTCTTTCCTCTTCAGGCTGCAAGGAATCTAGAAGGACTCCCAAGGTATTTGATGATGCTGAATCAAGAAAACAAACCCACCCACCCTAGTTGCACTGTGGGCTTCATCCCAGTTTTCAGCTGAGGAATGTTGAAACCTAATTTGAGGCAGTGAGAGGAGGGTAGCCGGAATCTGTTGTTCTTATGTCAGTGTTTTAAAAACCGAGATTGCAAATCATGTTAAACATTGACCAGGGAAATGAACATTTACTGCAACAGCTTTGTGGCAATTCAAGAATGTGGCTTCTGTTCAAAAAATGATTCAAACCCACAAAGAAAAACAAATCTTGAGTTCAATGGGCCAGAAAACTGCAGCTTGTGATTACCCCCTGGATAAAACATAGCACAAGAGGAGCTCTGACTTCAGGCTTCAAAATGTTTTGCTTCCTTTCATTCACCTCATTTAGATCTTTTCCAGAGTCTTCTGCTGTGGTTAAAATATGACATACTTTTTATACCCACCCCACCCCAAACAAATAAATAGATCAGCGAGGGCAATCTTGTTTCTGTCAATTGTTACAGTCCTTGGTGGGCAATCTGTAGAGGCTGGACATGAAGAGTAGATAGGGCCAGGGGTTTTTCTGTTCTCTCTTTCTGCTAGGGAAAGGACAGGTTTCTCTTGCATAGGTCTTAACTTATCACATAGATTTCCTTGCTGAAATTAACTAGAGGGCTACACATCATCAATGCTGAGATCTTTCTGGCCCTACCACTGCACTGCAGATTGTCAATCCCTCATTTAACGATACAGGAGACGAATACCTCTTGGGTTCTCACTCTCCTAAATGAAGCAATGCTAAAGCTTTTCTGAAAGAGGCCCACAATTAAAATGTAGAAAAGTTGAGACTGAGGTTTCAATAAAAAGGAGCTTGCTTTCTATGTGTATGTGTGATTAGAAAGGAGAATTGTTGAATGGCTGTTGTGGGTTTTTCGGGCTCTTTGGCTGTGTTCTGAAGGTTGTTCTTCCTAACGTTTCGCCAGTCTCTGTGGCCGGCATCTTCAGAGGACAGGAGTAGCACTCTGTCCTCTGGTGAGATGCCGGCCACAGAGACTGGCAAAACGTTAGGAAAAACAACTTTCAGAACACAGCCAAAGAGCCCGAAAAACCCACAACAGCCATTAGATCCCAGCCGTGAAAGCTTTCATGAATAGAATTGTTAAATGTTCATGTAGAAAAAAAACACCATATACTGAATTTCATATGCAACCTGGGAATTATTACTTTCCTACTCAGCCATTAGAATCATTTTTGTTGTTTAGTCAAGTCGTGTCCGACTCTTTGTGACCCCATGAACCAGAGCATCGTCAAGCCCTCCTGTCTTCCACTGCCTCCCGAAGTTGGGTCAGATTCATGTTGGTAGTTTCGATGACACTGTCCAACCATCTTGTCCTCTGTTATCCCCTTCTCCTCTTGCCTTCACACTTTCCCAACATCAGGGTCTTTTCCAGGGAGTCTTCTCTTCTCATGAGATGGCCAAAATATTGGAACCTCGGCTTCAGGATCTGTCCATCCAGTGAGAACTCAGGGTTGATTTCTTTCAAAATGGATAGGTTTGTTCTCCTTGCAGTCCAGGGGACTCTCAAGAGTCTCCTCCAGCACCACAATTCAAAAGCATCAATTCTTCAGTGATCAGCCTTCTTTATGGTCCCGCTCTCACTTCCATACATTGCTAATTAGAATCATTGCTTTAACATAAACCTTTTGGGATAAGTGTATTTATCATTTTAAAAACTGCTTTCTTATTGAAAGATTTTCTGTGAGAATACATATGAGTATCTTCCACTTATGCAGACAAGGGTGAGAGTTATGTCCTGGTCACAATGTCCTGGTCAAAGAACTGCAGCTACACAAGCATTCCCCAGCCTGGTATCCTCCAGATGCATTGCCTATGGGGTCATGAACAATGCAAATGTAAAAGCATAATGGTATTGGTTCAGACTGAGGGTAGGAGTGAAAAATTCATGAGCATATCTTAAACTCCTTCCCTTAGGTTACACAGGGGTGATGTGAGTGTTCCCATTACAGCGGGTAATTTTTCCCTAGAGGGTTAACTTAATCTTTCCTGTTAGGCAGACTGAACTGAAGTTTGCAAGTGCAGTGTACCATGTAACCTCTGCCTGCACCAGGACAGACCTAATCCTAATGAAATTTATCTGTCCTCTGATTTCCTCCATTGTCTTTTACTTCAACAGATCCTCAGACACTCCTATCTGATTCACAAATTGAAGGCAGACTTTTAAAAAAAGGCTACAATTCTCAGCAGTTGAATATTTTTATGTTCTTTAAAACGAGTTTTAAAAATATCATGCATATCCCTTAGCAGCCTTCATCAGAGAAGATAGTAAACAAATCAAAAGGCTGACCTTAAAGCCATATTTCATTACATTCTTAAAACTGACTGTGAGAGGGGGCTGGAAGCACTGAGACCTATGTTTAAAACCAAATGTCAGAGTAAGAATCACCAAATTGTCCTACTATTCCTTTATGAATAGACTACTTTCCAGTTGTATTTTATCCAAGATTCTAGGCACTTGGTTTTTCAAAGAAGTGGGCATTTTGACCAATTTACTGTGACCTAATTTTTAAAAGCTATATTTTGCACCACAAGTCTTCCCTCTCATTTTATACCCATTAATTTTCTTCAAAGGGATGTTAGTTTTCCACAACAAAATGAAAGTTTACTCAAGTAAAATTTCACTTTCTGCAACTGTATGGATTTATTTATACAAAAACGTTAAGTTCTTTGTTGCTTACTGAGAAGCCAAATAGAATACTTTCGTACATTTTGACTCCTACAAGAAGCATCCCCTTTAGGCAATTTAGCAGACGGAGGCTATTACAAATAGGAGTAGAACTGCTTTTACGATAGCTATTTTCAAAATAATTATTCATTATATATAGGAAATGCTTTCTGCTTTCTCTCTGAATTGCTTTTGCAATTATAAGTTGCATAATCCAGCAGTCCTCAACCTTTTTTGTAATGTGGACCGGTGGAGCCTTTGAGGGAGGTGGGGCGGCTCCTCGTGCTCACTGACACACACATGAAGTGGTTGGGGGGAGTGTGTGCCATAGACACCCGTGCATTCCCCCACTGCTTCATGCATGTGCAGGAGCATCTGCCCACCCGCGCACCCACCCCCCATACACAGGCACATGCTTGAAGGGGTAAGGGAGTGTGTGCCACTGGTGGCGGCAGAAGCCTGGGATTCTGAGCATGGCTGGGGGGCTCCCTCTGGCCACTCGCCTCCTGACGGGCTCCAACGAGGCAGGGTCAGAGCTCCTCCCAGGCCTCCACAGGAAGTTCAAATGCAGCCGCTGCTACCGGTTTCGGACCTGGAGGCACCAGCAGTGGCACCAGCCTGCTGACGGCGGCAAGAAGCGCTGACCCCGGCCTTCTTGAAATCCACTGGGAGGCGAGCAGCCAGAGGGAGCCCCCCAGCCATGCTCAGACTCCCGGCTGTTGACCAGCCCTGCCACTGCTGCGAAGACAGACCTCCCACAGGAGCGGGAGGGAGGGGGGACCCCCAGGACTCAGAGCCCCAGAGTCAGGCCAGCGAGGTCCGGAGCTCCAAAGAGGTACAAAGGGGTGGAATCGGGGAGAAGAGGGGGCATCCACACACCTGGGCGGCCGCGGCAGCAGGAGGGCAGCAAAGGTGGGCGGGGGAGAAGGTGAAAGGGAGAGGAGAGCGGGGTGGGGAAGAGAGGAAACAGTGTAGCTGCTGCCGTGAAGACTCCAATTTTGAATGCTTGCCTCTGTGCCACATGGCTAACTGCATTTGAAGTTGAAACTGTCTAATAAAGTGACTATCTTAACTAATTCTGCATGTGAACTGTTCTGAAACAGCTCCCATAGTCAAAATTGCTTCATGGACTGCAAACCTCTAGCTTAATTTAGCCGCTGCCGGGAAAGGGCAAGGTGATCGCAGGCTGGCGGGGAGGGAGGCTCGGCTTCGGGGGCCTGGCACAATCCCCAGCAAAGGAGGCGCTCTCTTCCTCTGGCTTCCGACACTCACTCGCTCACTCTTCCCCCTTCTGGCCCCGCCCTGCCCCGCGTGTTTCTGAAGATTCAGCTATCACTAAGTATATTACTAACTGAAATATGACTGGTGCAGACTGTTACACCTGAAAAAATATGTAGCACAGTCACATAATGCTGATCTTTAAGAAGGCAGTAGTAGAAGCACACATCTTTTGTTTCAACTCTGTCACAGGCTCAGCCATTTAATACCCACAGACCAGGACATATAGCACTTTGATAAAAAAAAACATCAAGTTATATACATTTAAGACAGGTGCAGACTTAGAGGTAACACTGTTAAAGAACCAAGAACTTGTCTATGGCCGTCTTGTTTTAAACAGCAGCATTCTCATCGAAGAAACCTCCTGCCAACATGCTTGAGCTGTTGTATTTGTGGTAGTGCAAATTTATTTCAAGAGTGCTATTTCATGGAATGTGGATTAAGTTTCAATTCATTTAATTGTGTGTTGTTAAAAATCTATTCGCTTGGTAACATACCAATTAAAAACAAACTGACTTCTTTCTCTTTGCCCATAATTCCCTTGCCATATATGAAATAGCTTCTTTCCAATTATTTAAGAATACATCCCTGCCATAGGAAAGGCAAGATCACAGAAAAGATCTCAGTAAAGACTGAGCTTTTGCAAACTATTGTCAAGGTCACAGCCTTATTCAAGGCTACTTTGGTAAACCAACTAAAGGTCCACGGCCTGGTACTGGGCCATAGCCTTGTCATGACTGGACTGCGGAGACAGATCTCCCGCCTCCCATGCATACATGTACACCCCCACATACATGCACAGACACCTTAGCCACCCACACGTGCACACATGGCCCACCCAAGGACCCTGCTCCCCCGCATCCCCACCCGCATGCTAAACCGGTCCGCAGTTCAAAAACGGTTGGGGACCACTGCCTTAGTATATAATATTTCAGTATTACACAGTATTAAAAGTATTTCATTCCTGCTTTTTTCTGCTCCTTTCTCAATCTATCATATTGTCCCAATATTATTGAAAAATGCTAATTACATTGCACTGCATATTCTGAATGCAAGCAAAAAAGTTGAGATATTGCAATACTGGTTTTTGTTTGTAAACTTCCAGGACCATCTCAATTACTCTTATTTCACTGTCACATCTTAGTGAGATGCTATTTTCAGTAAATTTTCTGCTTACACTAGAGCAGTTTCCTAGTTCATTTCAGTTATTCAGTTATTCACTTCAAATCCCACCAGAATATGTATCATTGTGTGAATGATGATCCAAATCATCTTGTGGTTATTTGCACTACTTACACAGCAACTGATAATAACTGTTTTTAAAGTAAAGCCAAGGTACTTTGGGAAAAGATTATGAGTATCATGCAGTTTTGAAAATAATTCTGAAACAACGGTTGAAATCCTGTTGCACAGTTACATAAACAGCAGTAACTTTTAGATGTAAACTGCAATAAGTTAAGAAATCTCTGTAAGCATTATCTGTTGCATAGTGAGCAACATGACTCAGTGTACAACAGATAATACCTACAGAGATTTCTCATCTTATGGCAAATTGTGTCTAAAGGTTATGCTATTTGCACAACAATGCAACAGAATTTCAACCATTGTGCCAATCTCAATCAGAACTATTCAGACATTGATTTGCTTTACAGATACATTCTTAAAACACAACAAATCTGGCATATTTCACACAGCAGTACCAACCTTTCTCTCTCTTCAAATACAGTGGACCCTCTACTTAAGGAATTAATCCGTATTGGAATGGTGGCTGCAAGTCGAAAAGTCTGTAAGTCGAATCTCCATTGACCTACAATGCACTGAAAACCGATTAATCCCATAAGCAGTGGTTTTTATTCTATTTTTATTCCATTTTGTTTTTTTTCTGGTCTGTAAGTCGATTCGCTGGCTGCAAGTCAAATCTAAATTTTGCAGCCAGAGAAGTCTGTAACTCGAAAAGTCTGTAAGTCGAGCCGTCTGTAAGTCGAGGGTCCACTGTATTGTAAAGGTAAGGAACAAATTCTTGCTTACTTCAAAGTGTTCTCAGATGTATAAAAGGAAAGCAGCTCAGTCTGACAAAGTTACAAAACCATTTATTAAGCCCTTGTAAAATTCTAACATAACAGACAACATTTTACTTTACACAATAAAATTCTGCACAGAACCACATAAGTGGTCACCTATTTTCACACTCCTCTTCCTAGGATTATTTTGTCCTATGATGTCAATTTGGTAACAGCTTCAGGAATTAATTGCAGCATAGTGTGAATTTCATTCACAGATAGTGATAGGTTGTTAGGGGATTGGTAGGCAGGGCATGTTGCCAAATGAAAGTTAAAATGTTCTTGCTGGTAGAAAGTGCTACAACATTTGTGCAACATACAACAATAATTGGGCAAATACAGGTTTGACATTCATTATCGAAAATATGATTTTTTTTACAAATCTTAGGATAAGAATAGGAAAGCTAAACTGTATCCAGATCTACCTTAGAGTCTGTATCTGTGCTATGAATAAGGGATGATATTCAAATGATCCATTCAGCAGAAGAAATGGATTATACTTATGGCCAATGCTTGCTTGATTAGAAATTTGCAATGATTTAAATGGGATTTCATCCCAAGAAAAGCATGCACAGGATTGTGTCCTTGGAACCTGCTTAAACTATCATTTCTAGGTATCAACTACACATTAATGCTCAACTGCTTGTTTGTTTTAGTGTTTTAACATAGTGGCCAGAATCCTATGGGTGTTGGTGAAAAGTATGTGTAATTTGCTAAAGTTAGTTGCAGCTAATTAGTGAGGTGCCAGGACACATCTCAGTTGCAAAATTGGGCATGTGACTAAGCACCTCATTAAATAGGCATAATTAGCCATGGCAAGTTATGCAGACACCAACAGAATTTGGCCGACCTTTCATATTTGTTGAATGCCTCAGGCACATAAAACACCAAGTCATGGTATAGCATTACAATGAAATTCAGAGATGGCTTCAGTTTGTATGCAACCATAACAGGGCTTGAAGCTTTCACTTGACTTTAGATTAATCACTGTTTATCATGTCATATCAACTTATACATACTGTGGTTAATCTCAATTCTGTTTTGTTGGAACAAAGAAAACTAGGACCAGTTTATAAGAGTTGCTCATTTCAACTAATCATGGTTAAGATTAATCACAGTTTAGAGTCAAGACAACATAGGAATCTTCTGTTAATCTAAAAAAAAGAACCTTGCAATCTCCTTGCAGTTGTGCCTGAGGAGAGAGGAAAGGGTTTGCACAGCAAGGCTCATTCTTGTAATAGTAAACTATTGTTTAATATTACATCGAAATTCATTCATTATGTATCTTTTAGCATAGTGTACAAATGTTAACCCAGTCAAAACATTCTAATTATAACCTAAAGGAGGGTTTCTAAACTTGTAAATTCAAGGAACATCAGGAGAATCTATGGGGGCAGTTAGCTTGAAAATATGGGTGAATGTGTACCTCTCTGGACTGCTTACCTGAATTAATGCAGGGCTTTTCCTATTAGCACCATTCAGGTATTTGGTATCAGCTGGAAAACTATAGCTGTCAGGAGGCATGATCTACTGGGTACTGCTACCGCATAATATCCAGGTCATTCTCAAGCAAGCTCCAAAGTGTCTGGAGGCTGCTCAGAATACTCTTTTTTAAAAAAATGATCATTCTCCCCCACCCCCTTTTCCCTCCCTCAAGAGTGACATCTGTGGCTACAGCAGCTAGATTACAGACTGGGAGACTAGTGCTAGATACAGAACCAATTATTTATTCAATAAATATATCCAAATTACTGCCAGATGAGGCAAACAATGGAGAATGTGTAAGTTAACAAACAGATGTGTAGATAATGCCAACTTTTTGTACAGATAATATTCAATAATTTTTATAATCTTCCAGGCGCTATTTTCTGTACAGTCCTCTCAGGGGACTTCTACATAAACTGATTAAACATAAGTTATATAAAAATAGAGATTTCTATTGGGGCTTTATGAAAGTTCACAGACCTAAATCTGACATTTCTCTAAAACTGACACCATGATAGAAAAAAATGCTGCTAAAAGTAAATACTTTTTGGAAACACCTTTTTCATTATGTATCCTGGTCTTTGATTTATATAAGTAAAATGAAGTCATCTGTAGTTCATTTCTAGCTTGAGGTCAGCTGTGTACAAAGGATGGACAGTTTTGCAAAGGGTTTTTTTTTCAGCTGGACGGTTGGGATATTTTTCCATATTGTTGTGCCTTTGAAAAGTATTCTGATTATTTTTAAAAAATTCAATTCCTAAAGTTGCTAAAGGTTAGTGACATATGTGAATTTCATAAATATAAAATAAAAAAACAGCAAAAGCATGGTCTGAGACAATATAATTCTCAACTAATACCTGATAGCTATAAACATTTAATAATCTCACAGAGCTTTAAAAGTAGCAAGATACTAACTCTATCTGAAGATCTAATTTCTTAGAAGTCACCAAGCCCATCACTTTTGTTCATGGGGTGGGAACACCACACTTATAGGGAATTCAGAATAATTGGTCTCCACAATAGTGCTGCATCTATCCTCATGCAGCATCTTAGTGGAAACTGATTTTGCAGAGCTAGTGACACAGAGTAGCAGTATGCCCAACAGCCCTCATTACTAAGATCCTAATTATACAACACCAACTATTTTCAATAGCACCACATTTCTTAACTTTTTGTATGTCAGGGTAAAAATGAATTAATTTCTTCCTGTAACAATTGAATCATCACAAGGCACTGCTTGGTATATGACATCTTGCATAAAGTTTTAAAAGTTAATGAAATTACGGTTCACACTTATGTAACAAGGGGTCAGTTTCAAAGTCTAGCTGGATGCCCTATCAATTTGCCAACCAAAATATCACAGATTCATGCAGGCTTAATTCTTCCATCCCAAAATTAAAAGGAAGCCATAAGATAACATTGTCAGACACAATGCAGGATTGCTTGTTGCAGAAAAAGAAAAGAACAAAATTGTGCTTGACTTTCTAATCTTTCAATGGGAAGGAGACAAGAAGGATGATTAATTGACTGCTTTAGAGGAAATCAAGTATATGAAGCTGAGAAATAATATACTTGCAACAGTCTGTCCCTGCAGGAAAAAAATGCTAGATGTAAAAGAGTCTGATACTGAGGCACATTTGAGCTGAAGATTTTTCAGGCAAGTTTTATATGGCTAGAGTAGACCTTTCAGAAAAGCCTGCAAGTAGAGGTTTCCTCATACAGCAACTCAGATGCAAATGCCAACTTTTAATATCAAAACATTCTCTTTCATTGTCTAGTCACTGCTATCGTCATCATCATCATCATCCGATATATCATTTAAAGGAGGCTTCAGTGATTGGCTGTAAGAGTCTGACCTTGTGGGCTGGCATGCATTCATCTCTCCTGTGGAAAGGAGGTCATAGCAGAAGTCACAGATCCGCACAGGCTTGGAAGACTGGCTTGGAATAAGAAACCTCTTTTCTGAACAAGGCCCACATACAACAAACCCACATTTCCGACAGTGATGTCGACGATTGACAGGAGTAAACTTTGCTTTCTGGCAGCGCATGCATACAGTAGCTTCAGAATCAGGTACCCATACAGCTGCATGTTCATTGCTAGGAGTTTTCCCACTTTTAGACAGCAAATCAGAGACACATTTATTTATGTGGTTCATCCATTCAGATTTTTCTGTGGCAGTAGCGGCATACACTGCAAACGATTTAGTTGGGGTTTTGATGAGCCATCCATTCCGGAGATCCCCTTCATCCTGGATGGACTCAATAGTTACATTTTCCAGTGGAATGATGTGCTGTTTGTTGTATTTCTTCTTCTGAATGACAATGTTACCATATACAAGAATATCATTGAATAAGAAGAACTGCCGTGCTTTGGGCTTCTTCCTACACAGCTTTGTTAGCACTCCTTCACCAATAAGGACTCGGCCAGGAATTGTCAAAGGTTGACCAGCAGCTCCAAAACAGTTTTCCACGATGCTTATTCGTCTTGTATTTGCTTCACTGTTTGCCAAGCGATCCACCATTTTTCACGAGAATCCTAAAATACAAAAGAATACTGTTAGACACTTGTGCTTTTCAGGTGCTGTGTATATGCAGCCACTACAAGCTCCCCACCCCACTCCTTATAATGTAAACAGCAAGAGGAGGAGCATCAGCTGGAAGCCTAGAAGACGTGATAGAGTAGGATTTGAGATTTCTCCTGTCAGGGTTTCTAGTCTGTTATTAGAGAAGATCATCTTTCCATAGCCCATTATTATCTGAAATCAATTGCAGACACCATAACTCTAGTTAGCATTTTCTTAGTTAACTGACAGATTAAGACAGTCATTAAAGGATGGGGGAATTGGACCATTTTAATGCTTGGCAGGAACTGGATTGTGCATAAACGTCACTAAACAGCCTGATGTTCTTTAGATTCCTTATTGGGAGCTGAAACAGAAAGAATTTATAATGCAACTCATCCTTGGAGACCTGAGTACAGTAACCAAAATTCAAAACACAAACATAATTTCTACCATACCAGGGTAGAATAAAAAATATCTGAGGTAACTGATATGAAAAATTTTCATAAAGCACCTATAAAATGTGAAATCCAATTTCATTTCTCAAATGCCTTTATTTGTGACATCAATTTTGTTACTTTTACTCATTTGTCTTACCAATTCATCCCACCCCTCAAAAAATCACGATGTCTATATATATCTTTTGTCTGAACTAAAATGCAGAAGGTATAATTAAGCTACACTTCTTTAAAAAGTCACCACATTAGTAAAATTATATATATTCAAGTTTTTAAAAAAAAGAACAGTAGGTTGCTATGGCCATTATCCAACATCCTGGTAAGCATACTGAATCCATATAAATCATGCTTGGATTCTTCTGATTTTGTCATGGACTGTGGCCAAACTACAGATGTCTAGAAATATATAAAATGTTGATATTGAGGATGAAGGTCTACTGTCCACCAAAAATAGAGCAAGCTATTCAGAAAGGAGCCAATCTGTCTCACTTTAAGAATGTTAACTAATCTGCATTGTACACACAACAGGAAACCTTTTACCCTTTTGACACAATAACTTTCTTCTAGAAATATGCTAGAATGGCAGAGTTCCAAATGGAAGTTATGAAAACCAACACTTCCAAGTTTAAATTTGTAATATTTTCATGCTAAAAACATGAATTTAAAATTTAAAAATATTTTATTAAAAATGTATTATAGCTCAAATATCTTATTATTGAATAAAATTTATAAATTCTAATCCTGTACAATAAGTTATATAAGTAGGTTCCAACAGTAACTGGATTTGAGTCTCCAATTTATATACTTCATATAGATTATTAGACTGAACTTCCTGTCTTCCCTAGTACTTACCGTAGTTTAGCATAGTGGTTCCCAACCACTTTCAAGTCACAACCCCCTTTTATAATAGCCAAGTAACCTGCGACATACACATCCTAGGACATTCGCATAAAAAGGCATTTTTAACAGGGTAAAATGATCTCTTCTCAAAAAGTAAAGCCTTCATCTTTCTTCTCATACATACACATGTTAACTTTAATATCTCGCTGTGAAAGGTCAAGGAAGAAATTATTTTAAAAGGGCTACAACGGATATAAGTTGACTCACAACCTCACAAAAGCACTTTTCAATTCCCAGGTTGAGAAACTCTGGTTTAGCAGATAACTATCAGAAAAATGTGGAATTATCAAAACAGCTTTGTCTATATCCAGGAATACATAATTGTTAACAGCAATGTATTAAGATGAGGAATACCAAACCTGTTGAGGAGCCCTATTTTGTGAGCTTTTTGTTTCTCTCTGTCATCATTATTCAGGGCTGGAAATTCTTAGAAACTCCACTAAAATATCTAGAATTGCATTACACAGTTGCATTACACAGTTTTCTGGAGTGATGCTTATTCCTTTAGAGTGCCAACACTACCTATTGTCTCTCTGCAACTTTCTGTAGAAAGTGAACCCCTTCATTCATACTTTCAGATACTCAAAGTGTAAATGTATAGAGGATTATTAGAGATGAAGTCAATGTGGGCAAGGAGACCGTGAAAAAATGTACTAAGAAAAATATATATTAAGGCTATAAAAATTGGTGCACTTTTTGAGAGGTAAAGACCACATAATTAAATGAAGTCTGAATAATGATTTAAATCAATTTGGTTTAAATTAAATCCACCATGATGGTGTGCACCCAATTGCTCCAAAATCTATAGTGAACTCTTAACATAAAGTCCAAAAACAGACAAGCACAAAGTTAGGAGTCATTGTAAGCCAGGAACAGGTCAACTGGTGCTCTCCAAATGTTTTTTCCTATAACTCCCCTCATATCACAGTTGCTTATCTGCTACTTATGGCATTGAAATGCAAGGCATCTGGAAGGCAACAAGTTGCCTACCCTTTTTGTAGAACATTAATAAAATCCTCTCTTGATGACAAGAAATTCAGAGCAACAGTACACCCCAACATATGACTCTCCAGCATCTCCTTGGAAACCTTTAGTGACTGAGAGCCTGGCACTCCTTTACATAATTGGTAAAGCTGCTGGACTGCTCTTATTATGATGACACTTTTCATAAAGTTCAACTAAAATCCATCCTCCTACAATTCAATCCCATTATATCTAGCTGTGAACTTACTTAAAAAACAAGTCTTCTCTGCCCTCTTCTCTGTAATAGTCCCTCAGGTATTCATAATTATCTCCACCACAGCTGATATTTTCTCCAACATATATATCTAATTCCTTCAATCACATAACTTATTTTCTAACCCTTCACTGTCTTCTGTTTTCTAGTGTATCTATTTTCTTCATAACTTTCTTACAGAATGTCACACTGTTCCAGCACACACAAAAGTAATATTTTCATTCCTTGTGACTTGGAAACGGTAGGTTGCTTCTGGATTTAATCCCGTCTGTGGGAGACAGGAGAGGAAAGCAGGTCAAAATAGGTAAGGAAGTGGTAAAAGAACACCTAGTTGCTTTGAATAAGTTCAAGTCTCCAGGACTGGATTGTTTACACTCCAGAGTACTAAAAGAATTGGCAGATGTGGTCTCAGAACCACTGAATGAAATCTTTGAGAGGTCCACGGGCAAACTGCCAGAGGACTGGGAAAAAGCTGATGTGGTTCCAATATTAAAAGGGGGGGGGAATGGATCTAGGAACTACAGACCAGTCAGCTTGACATCAATACCTGGGAAAATCCTGGGGGAAAAAAATCAAGCAGCATATTTGTGAGCACCTCAAAAATAACAAGGTGATTACTAGAAACCAGCATGGGTTTGTTAAGAACAGGTCATGCCATACAAATCTTATTGCATTCTTTGATAAAGTGACTAAATTAGCGGACCAAGGAAATGCAGTGGATATAGTATACATACTCAGACGTATTTGTGTATAGGCATTTGATAAGGTAGACCACAACTTACTTCTGCGTTAAGATAGAACAAAGTGGGATAAAAAGCGCAACTACCAGATGGATTTGCAGCTGGCTCACCAACCCCACACAAAGTGTGGTCCTCAATGGAACCACATCTACATGGAGGGAAGTGTGCAGTGGGGTCCCTCAAGGTTCTGTCCTGGGCCCAGTGCTCTTCAACATAAGAACAGAAGGAGACCACTGCTGGATGGCTCAGGCAAGGGCCCAACTAGTCCAGCTTCCTGTATCTCACAGTGGCCCCACCATATCTTCATAAATGACCTGGATGAAGGGATTGAAGGAAAACTCATCAAATTTGCTGATGACACAAAGCTGGGGGGAACTGCTAATACTCTGGAAGATAAACTCAACATTCAGAAGGATCAGACAGACTTGAACATTGGGCCCTCTCCAATAAGATGAAGCTCAATAGCGGGGAAAGTAATGTCCTTCACTTAGGCAGAAGAAACCAGATGCACAGGTACAAATAGATGGCACCTGGCTAGACAGTAGTACCTGTGAGAGCGATTTAGGTGTCCTGGTCAACTACCACCTAAGAATGAGTCAGCACTGTGCTGCAGCTGCCAAGAAACCCAACACAGTCCTAGGCTGCATCAATAGGGGGATAGCATCAAGATCATGGGAAGTAGTAGTAACTATACCGTGCTGGTGAAGCCGCACTTGGAGTGTTGTGTCCAGTTCTGGTCACTACAATACAAAAAAGACGCTGAGGCTCTGTAAGGGGTGCAGAGAAGAGCAACAAAGATGATAAGGGGACTGGAGGCTAAATGCTATGAAGAATTACTAAGAATTAGGTATGTTTAGCTTAACAAAGAGAGGACTGAGGAGAGACATGATAGCAGTCTTCCAATATCTGAAAGGTTGCCACAGGGAAGAATGCATCAATTTATTCTCTATTGTGCCTGAGGGTAGGACAAGAACCAGTGGGTGGAAACTCGTCAGAGGGAGATGCAACCTGGAAATAAGGAGGAATTTCCTGATGGTGAGAACTATTAAGCAGTGGAACAGCTTGCCTCCCAATGTTGTGGGTACCCTATTGCTGGAGGTTTTCAAGAAAAGACTGGGCAGCGTTCTGTCCAGGATAGTATCAGGTCCGGGATGCTATGAGGTCTTCGGCCTTGGGCAGGGGATGGACTAGAAGACCTCCAAGGTCCCTTCCAACCCTACGACGATTCTATGTATGATACGATTCTATGATACATTAAGAGGACATCCATTTAAAGAATTAGACTTAAGCTAGTGATGACACCCTTCAGTTTCTCTCAGTTTAATGGGTCTCTGTGAAATATGTCTGAAATCTAGAACCAATCAGAGTCCTACTCAGGTGTTGTGTAACAAAGCAGAACAAATACACAAGGGAAGTGAGCATGCTAGCACCACCACCTAATTGTTGCCATTTCTCTTACTTTTTTTATGTGTGGAACAACTTCTGAAGAGGCAAGCCTTCTGTGTGCATGGAGGCACTGCATCCCACAATGATTTTCCAGTATCCTCAATTATGTGGCTAGAGAAGTGTTTCCTCTTCTAAAAGTCATTCTCTATGTGCGGAGAGTAACATAAATGGAAATGGGGTGGGTGGGAATAAAGCCCTTCTCCAGATGCTTATCTACAGAATGCCTCACCAGGACTCATATCATTCAGTTAATGCAATTTGAAATTGCATAAGCCTTTTTTCTATGGCATTCATTACTGTGCAGACTTATTTCCCTTTGGCATCAGCTATGATTTTTTTAAATAATTCACATATAGCACTGCCATGCTAAGTCCCTCTCCTGCACTGCAATTTGGGGGGGGGGGGGCAAATGCAGAACTTTACATTTTTCTGCCCAGAATTTAATTTTGATACATTAGCCCTTTCCCCATCCTATGTGAATCATTTCAAATTTTATTTGTATTTTCTGGTGTGTAGGCTATTCTTCCTAGCTTTCTGATATCCACAAATTTGATTACTTCCATCCCTTCATCTACAACAGAAATGTTGAAAAGTACTCATTTGAAGTTAATAAAATTTGAGGCATATTTCTAGCTAAGCTCAGTGGTAGCTATGACAAAGTGGCTAGGAGTTAATTTACCTTAGAATTATCTGGTTAACCATTTTCATGTCACTTAATATGCTAAATTCAATTAAGGTTTTCACGGGTTTTCAATTAAGGTTTTGCTGTGCAAAAACAATAACTACAAAGATGTCCTCACATGTCTACTGCTAGGTAATTCATCTGGGTAAAAATAAACTCTCTTGTGTTAAAAATTAAAAGCATGTACCAAAAGTGACCTTTGCTCAAGGTAAAGAAGCTTCAAAAACTTTATTCTAAGTTATATGTGTGAAGGACAGGTTACTTACCTGTAAACATGGTTCTTCAAGTGGATTCTCCATGAATACACACTAGTGGGTTAAGACAGCGCTTGCGCTGGCCTCTCGGAATATTCTAGAGCTGTAAAAGAAAAGTAACAATGTTTTAGGTTGCCCTGTATAGCGCATGCTCCGCCCGCCAACGGCTCAGTTCCATATGTCCGCCACATAGGAGTTGGAACCCAAGGTATCCATCAGTGACGGACAAGTGGGGAGGCCGGGCGGGACGTGTGTATTCATGGAGAATCCACTTGAAGAACCATGTTTACAGGTAAGTAACCTGTCCTTCTTCAACGTGGTTCTCCATGAATCCACACTAGTGGGTGATTAGCAAGCAAACTTACTGGATGGTGGGCCGTCACTGAAGCAGTGATGTTAAAACAGCCCTTCCAAACTTGGTCTCCGCCTTAGCTCGAAGGTCCAACTTGTAATGTGTAACAAAGGTAGAGACGTTGGACCAAGTAGCAGACCGACAAATCTCTTGCAGGTCGATCCCTCGAAGCAGGGCTGTAGAAGTGGCTACAGCCCGGGTGGAGTGGGCTTTAAGGCCTTCAGGAACAGGTTTCTTTAACAGTTCATAGGCCAAAGAGATGGTAGAGACTAACCACCTAGAAAGGGAGGAGGATGAAGCGGGAGAACCTTTACGTGGTCCGTAGAAGCAAAGAAAAAGTCTGGACGCCTTTCTGAAGTCTTTAGTCCTAGTAATATAATAGGCCAATGCTCTCCAAACGTCCAAAGAATGAAGCATGCGCTCAACATCTGTAGCTGCATCAGGGAACAAAGTCGGTAGAATCAATGGTTGGTTAACGTGGAACTCCGAAACAACCTTAGGCAGAAATGTAACATCAGGATACAGAACAACCTTATCCCGAAAAAACTGTAGGTAAGGGGAAATCTGCTCGCAAGGCAGCCAGTTCACTGGCTCTCCTGGCCGAGGTAATGGCTACCAGAAAAAGAGTTTTAAAGGATAAAAACTTAAGATCAGTGGAAGCCATAGGTTCAAATGGATGCCTAGTGAGACAATGCAAGACAGTCTGTAAAGACCACTGCGGCACTGGTTTCTTAGATGGTGGTCTAATGTTGGAAAGTCCCTTGAAAAAAGCCTTGAGAGTGGGATGGGAAAACCATCACGAAGACTCCGAGCCTGGGGCTTGGAAGGACACAATAGCTGAAGTGTAGACCTTTAGGGTGGATCTGGACAAACCGAGGTCAAAAAGGTGTCGAAGATATAATAGGAGGGTAGAGAGAGCAACAGGCGAAGATTGCAATCCACGTTCCTTAGCAAACTTTAGAAAGTTCTTCTACTTATAGTGATAAAGCAACTTTGTAGCTGGTTTACGAGCTTTATCAATGACTTCCCTTAACGAGGGGAAATTCTCCACGCTGTCAAATGGAGTGTTTCGAGGTCCGGATGGAGGACCATCCCGTTGCTCTGAGTGAGTAAAGTGGGATGTAACGGTAGTGTCATTTTGTCCACTGCCAACTGAAGTAGCATGGAAAACCACGGCTGACGTGGCCAGCAAGGAGCAATCAACACCGCATTCGCCTTCATCTGTCGTGTTCGGACGATTACCCTCTGCAGGAGTGGCAAAGGCAGGTAGAGATAGAGAAGGTCCCTGTCCCACGGTATCATAAAGGCATCTCCGAGAGATCCCTCTCCTCTTCCGGCGCGAGAGGCATATAGAGGACATTTCGTGTTGTGTTGTGTCGCGAACATGTCCACTACCGGCTGACCCCACCTGCTGCAAAGGGTGGTGAACACCTCCTGGTCCAACTGCCATTCGTGGGACTGAAAGGGACGGCGACTGAGCTCGTCTGCCAGCTGATTGTCCGATGTGGAGACGTGCACGGCAACTGGAAATATGTGCATCTGGTAGCACCACTCCCAGAGGTGCACTGTCAGAAACAGGAGTGACTTCGATCTCGTGCCTCCTTGCTTGTTCAGGTAAAACATCGTGGTTGTGTTGTCCGTTACTACCTGGACAGCTTCGCCTCTGAGGAGTGGGAGGAAGGCCCTGAACGCCTTGATAACTGCCAGCATCTCTAGATGGTTGATATGAAGAGATGTCTCGTGTGGTGACCACAGAGCATGCACTTGATGCTCGCCACAATGAGCACCCCAGCCAGTCGGGCTGGCATCCGTCGTTACTTATCTGGTAAGTTGTAATGGGTGAAAAGGTCTTCCAATCATCAGGTGTGGAGGAAAGGTCCACCATTGGAGTTGAGCCATAAGCTCTGGAGTGACCCTGAGACGCTTGTGGTGACCGTCCATCATAGGGTCGAACAACGCCAGGAGCCACGACTGGAGGGAACGCATTTTGAGACGAGCATGGGATAAAACAGCTGTTGTGGAGGCCGTAAGGCCTAACAGGTGTTGAGCCAGCTTCGCAGTAACTGTCCGTCGAGGCTTGAATTTCAGAACAGCCCTTTTTATCTTTCTGACGCGGTCTGGAGGTATGAACATACGAGCTTGTACAGCATCCAACCGAGCCCCTATGTAGTCCATCACTTGAGAAGGATCCAAATGAGACTTCTCGTGATTGACGGATAGGCCCAGAGCCCGAAGGGTATGCAAGACCTGATGAGTGTCCTGGCAGGCTTGGTGTTTGGATTTTGACACAATCAGCCAATCGTCGATATACGGGTATACAGTGGTGCCTCGCTTAACGATTGCCTCGTTTAGCGATTAATTCGCAGAACAATGTTTTTTAGGAAATAATATGCACCGTATAACGATGTTTCCTATGGGCGATTTTCGCTTAGCGAAGTTTGGGACCATGCTTCGCATAATGAATGCGATTTTAGGTCCCCTGCTTCACTTAACGATGTTTCTTTTTTCAATTAAAAAGGTGTCTTAGAAGGGTCAAAAACGGTTCTAAATGCTTGGATTCGTTAGAGGACCCCCTAAGTCATGTGCAAACCTGATTTGGCTTTGATCTGACTTTTCGTTAATTTATGGTTAATTTTTTTTTCCGGCCCATAGGAACCAATGGACCTGTCAAAATCTGACAGCTCCATGCTTTCCTATGGGGGAGAAAACAATTCGCCATAAATTAACGAAAGTTCAGATCAAAGCCAAATCAGGTTTGCACACGACTTAGGGGGTCCTCTAACGAATACAAGCATTTAGAACAGTTGCTGTGTCTTCATTAATTTTTTGTGATTTTTTTCTTCCCCCATAGGAAATAATGGAGCTGTCAGATTTTGACAGCTGTCAAAAGTTGGGGGGAAAAAATTCACCATTAATTAACGAAAAGTCAGATCAAAGCCAAATTAACTTTTGCATCCGTTTTAGAGGGTGCAGAAGCTAATCCAAGCATTTAAAACCATTTTTGACCCTTTTATGACACACTTAATTTTGCAAAAATTGACTTCACAAAGCCATTGAAATGTATTGAGTCAGCTACAATACATTCCAATGGAGGAAACATTGTATCGTTTAACGATGTTTCCTATGGGTTTTTTCGCTTAAGGACAGCAATCCGTGCCTATTGGAACGGATTAACCGGTTTCCAATGCATTCCTATGGAAAATGGTGTTTCGCATAACGATGTTTCACATAACGTTTTTTTTTTGAACCAATTAAAATCGTTATGCGAGGCACCACTGCATCTGGATTCCCTTTAACCGCAGATAAGCTGCCACTGGAGCCATACACTTGGTGAAGGTCCGTGGAGCTGTGGAAAGGCCGAATGGTAGAGCCACAAGTTGGTATATGTTGTCCTTGAAAACGAGACGAAGGTATTTTCTGTGAGCCTTGTGGATCGTAATATGAAAATAGGCATCCTTGAGGTTCACCACTACAAACCAGTCTCCCTTCTTCAGAAGATGAATGATCCCCTCCAGAGTAACCATCCTGAACCAACGGGGCTTGATGTAGGTGTTCAAATTTCTCAGGTCCAGTATGGGTCTGAGGCCTCCACCCCTCTTTGGTACAGTAAAGTACCGGGAGTAAAACCCGTTCAGAATGTCTGTTAGAGGTACCTTCTGGATGGCTTGTTTCTGTAGCAGGGTGAGAATCTCGTCCTCCAGGGTGGGATCGAAGGAGGTATGCCTGACCCAACCTAGAGGAGGCAATTCTATAAACTCCAGGCGGTAGCCGGAGCTTATAATGTTCAAGACCCAGGTGTCTCGGGTGATCTTGGACCAGTTGTGAAGATAGGGAGAGAGACGTGTGTGATGAGTGGCAGTCCGGATGCTCACTGGAAAGTCAAAGGTATTGTTTGGACTTCTGGGATGAAGGTTTGAAGGACTGCCGTCTAGTAGTTTGGGGTTTAAAACTAGAGGCTGAAGAGGAAGCCTGTGAAGACCTCATGGGTTGTTGTTGAGGCCTAAATGAGCGATACGCCAAAGTGAAAGCCTGCTGAAATGGCTGCTGCTGTGATCTGGATCTCCATTGAAATTTGGAGGGTCTAGGCTGCTGTTGCACAGCATAAGACTTCACTGTCTTTTTGCTCTTATGCAAGTTTTCTAGGTTCTCGTCCGTCTTCTCACTGAAGAGGCCGGAGGCATCAAAGGGTAGATTCTTTATCCCCGCTTTGATGTCCTCCACAATATTGGCTGAACGCAGCCAGGCATGTCTCCTTAAAGTGATGATGGATGCAAGATTCCTGGCATTGGCGTCTGCAACATGACGAGAAGCCAGTCTCTGGTGTTTAGAAACTGTTTGGGCCTCAGCATGAGTGTCAAGGCACATTTGCCTAATGTCCTCTGGTGCCACTTGAAGAGCTGGGAGCACCCTTGCCCACAACTGTTTCTGATAGGCCCCCATGGCAACCAGGTAATTGAGGGCCCTAAGAGCAAAGATCGTCATTGAGTAAAGCCTCCTGCCTAGGGCTTCCAAGTCCTTGCCTTCCTTATTGGTAGGGGTAGGATGGCCCTTCGTGGGAAGTTGTGTGGCACTGGACTCCACAACAAGGGAGTTAGGTGCTGGATGCTTGAGAAGGAAGTTGGTTTTAGGACCATGGACACGGTACATATTTTCAGTCCTTCTGGAGAAGGATGGAGAATCAGCTGGGTGTTCCCAGTATTCTGTGATAAGGTCCATAAGCTCAGAAACATAGGACAAACTCACTGGGCGGGATCGCTCCTTGTGAATGTCACCAAAGATGAGATCGTCCTCACGAGAAGGAGATTTCTCAACCTCCATCCTCAAAGTAGCCGCCATTCTAGAGACCATCTGCGGGTACGAGGAGAAATCTTCAGAGGGGGACGAGGGATATATATCCGCCGCATCAGACCCCACAGGTTCCCCTGGATGGGGGGTCTCCAAGGAAGCCTCAGAAATATCCTCGTCCTCCTGGTCAGATGAAGGTGGGGACTGTAGGTCACCGTCATCATCAGAAGATTGGAGCACAATAGGTTGAGAAGGGGGCTCCTTAGGTTTGCTTGGCTTCTGAGGTGGAGGGACCTCAGAAGGTAGGGGAGGAGGCACCGGTGTCGAGGGAGGGATCGGCCTCGGAGGTGGAGACTTGTGAGGGCGATCAGCAGTCGACGACGAGCGCTTGTCCTTATCGGTAACGGGGCGCTTACGATGTCGACGTCTCTTCGGACGCGGCAAGGAGGACGAGGTGGAAGAAGAGTAACGGGCCCTCTTTCTCCGCCGCCGCCTGTCTCTCGACGTCGAGGAGGACTCAGAAGAGTAATCTCGACGACGACGACGGTGACGGGACCTCCTCCGTTCTAAGCTGTCATCGGAGTCCGATGACGAGTAGTCCCGACGACGATGCTTTTTACGTTTGTCGGCGTCGGATGCGCGTTTGCGCTTTCGATGCCGCTTGTTCTTCTTGGAGGAAAGCTCTTCCTCCGCCTCGGAAAGTGGGCGTCGAGGCAGGAAGCAAGGCTCAACGGGCGGCGCTGGTCCCTTTGGTGAGGAAGGAGGAGACTTAGTGGCCCGAGACACCGGTGTCGAAGACCGGGAACGAGAACCCCGCCCTGTTAAGATAGGGCTGCGAGGGGCATCGTTCAAGTCAGAGATCACTTTGCTAATCTGACTTGCCGTCGGAGACCTCTCGATGACGACAGGCGGTTCCTGTCGACGTGGAATGGAAGGACCGAGATCCGACGTGGATTCACGGTCTCGAGAGGAGTCCTCCAGTATAGGCGACGGGAGCGAAGTAGAAATACGGGGAACCACGAGGGTAAGTTCCCTAGACTTCGCTGCAGATTTGACCGACGTCTTTTTCTTTTTCAGATGGTCCGATGTCGATGGGACGGAAGGCTCAGATGAAGCGGAGGTAAGTGCCTTCTTAGAAGAAGACTTCTTTTTCGGCTTGTCTTTCGAACTCTGTTTGGAAGGCTTGTCCTTAGGAGGCTTGTCTCCAGTCAGGTCCGAGGAGGTAGAAAGGACCACTCTAATCTCCGACCGCACAGAAGACGTGGAAGGGGCTACCTCCATTTGGGAAGGCTGGGAGGCAGACAAAGTCTGTTTCCACAACGAGTATCTCAGGCGTTGCTGACGAGCCTTGAGGGTGACTTTTGTAAATTGCTTGCAGTGTCTACAATGGGACACCGAGTGCGACTCTCCAAGACAGAACAGAGAGAATGCCCGTTCTGGAAGGGAAGTTTTCTGGAGCAAGCCGTACAGAGTCGAAAAGGTCCTCTCCTCGGAGATGGCTTTTCCTTAGGAGGCATAGACTAACCGGAGATAAACAGTTCAGCAGAGAATAGGCAAAGTAAACGAATCCGGTGAGCGTGTGGCGCCTCAGCAGGAGATCGATTAGCGGTAGTTGAAGAAATCTGGCAGGCGCGTGGCGCCTCAGCAGGAGGCCCAGAGGGCCAATTAGGCCACAAAAAAGTCCCAGAACGATCGCCAGAGGCAGGAGAGGAGTCAAAAGCCAGTCCGAGGTCAGGGCAACGACAATCAATAGTAATAGGAGAAACAATCCGAGTCGAAATAGCAAGTTTCAAGAGTGAAACAGGGAGCTCTAACCGAGAGGTTCCAACTCTCACAAGCGGAAAAATGGAACTGAGCCGTTGGCGGGCGGAGCGTGCGCTATACAGGGCAACCTAAAACATTGTTACTTTTCTTTTACAGCTCTAGAATATTCCGAGAGGCCAGCGCAAGCGCTGTCTTAACCCACTAGTGTGGATTCATGGAGAACCACGTTGAAGAAACTCCCTAAAGATATTTTTCCATTATATACCGTATTTTTCTGTGTATAAGACAATACTTTTGTCTGAAATCTTTAGACTAAAAATTGAGGGGTGTCTTATACACGGAAATAAGCTGAGGAGAGAACAAAATGGCCTATACCTTGCCTCTATAAACAGGCTGCCTCCAATCACGAGGCTTAGCTTCCTACAGTCAGGAGACTTAGATTAACTCAATTACAGGCCTTATGCAACTGATGTCAGCTGATGCTGTACAAACCAACTGGAACACACCTCGCTGGAGGTGGAGCCTGTAGGCAGTGCTCAGATTCAACAGGGACTTGTAATGTCCGAGCATTCTGAGCCCAGAAACTGAATACTGTACTCAAAGCTAAGTTAAGATTTCTTAATTTGGGGTTAGAAAAGGGGGGTCTTATACATGGGGCAGTTTTATACACAGAAAAATACACAGAAAAATCAGCCTAGCCTACAGTCAATTATGCACTTATCCATCAAATATACAATCTAGGGTAGTTTCCCACAAAATGGAATGCAAATAGGTCTGCAGCAGGTCCTGTATCTGTTTCTGTATATATGCTGGGTCATCCATTAATGTCAGCAGTTATTTATGGCTGGGCATCTTTTAAGTGAGGATAGGTTTGCTACAATAGGCATGGTATTACAGTATTAAATACCACCCTTTAAATATCAGTTTGGAGGCCATCTTGAATTCTGTTGAGAAATTAACTTGGATATAATTATTTTCTAATACAGCATTGTCTTAGAAAAGCACACCCCCCACAAGCCTATCTTACATAATATTCCATACAATTTCTAAAAAACATACAGTAGTTAGATTGGTGATGAGCTATGTGTTCTCTCCAGATATTAGCAACCTAGAACTCTCATCACTGCTTTCCATTAATTTGGCTGGCAGAGGCTGACAGAATTTGCAGTCCAACAGCATCTTCTATAGGACTATGTTCTTCTGACCCTGGCCTAGAGTAATGTAAGAGCTCCTAAGTTCAATAAAATGTGCTCCCCTGTCAAAAGCTATACCCAAAAACTTTTAGACCCTGAAACAAAAATTACCTGCACAAGAAGAGACATCTCCTGTTTTATTACTTAAATAGATTGATGACAACTTGTGTCCATATCACACCAAATCTGGGGCTTATTTCAAATTGAGAAGCTCAGGAATGTTAGTTAAAACAGTTTCATTGGACAAAATACTTGTGCATGAAGTTAGGCCAGTGTAAAACAGATCCAGTGCTGGAAATAATTAATTTAAACAAACTGAAAGCTTCTTATCCTTTCCTCCTTCCAACAATGATTTCTGAAAGGCTCCCCTTCCCTCATCGTGATACTTCCCAAAGGCTTCCCAGGGCAAAAGCGAGCCTTAGGGAGCTTGCATACACAGAACAAGCAAGTTAATTCAAACAAGACAACAAGAGTAGAGGAGATCATAGAACTAATTAACTTATCATATTCTCTTCTGCAAGACTAGTCTGTATGGTTTACCTGAGTTTCTTGAACAATTTCTATTAATTATCTTGTAATAATCAAACACAGTTTGACCATTGTACTTCAAGCATTTCATCTTCTTGGCATCACAATGTGATTTGCAATGAATACACTATGACATGACAAATATTCCTGTGTTTAAAAGAAGCTCATGATTCTCATCTGACATAGCTATTTATTGCATGGTGCAAGACTTTTTTAAAAAGTCTTTTTACATAATTATATTTTAAGCAAAGATTGTGTAATCTTTTTATTGTGAAAGAGAGATCAAAGTAAAATGGGATGCAGGAATGACAACTGTATTAACAAGGGTAATGAACTTTCAAAGTGTTCATTAGTTAATGTTAAATGTTTACAACTGAAAAAATTCTGATATTTATTATTTTTAGACTATGCACACAAAACTGTTTTGAAAACCACCTTATTTATACATACTTTATGGTTCTAAAGAAACAGATTATTATCTAGAAATAGATAATCCATGAAAGCTCATGCTAAAATAAATTTGCTGATCTTCAAGGTGCCACAATGGGGGATGGGGTGGGGGATATACTAAAACAGACTAACATGGGTACATCTTGAAAAAAGGGTAAATACTGTTTGTGAGGTAGAGGAATAACCAACAAGTTGGCCACAAAGGAAATCAGTCCATGGAGCAACTTATTTTCCAGTTGGTGTACTACACTTTGTTCTAAAACTGGATAAGACGTCTCACTAGTCCACTTTTAAAACAATGAAATTCTAAGTATATTTCATATAAATGTGATTATACTGTTCTCATGCACTTAGGCAAAACAAAAATCATTGTCATTCTGCTCCTCAACCAACCAACCAACCAACCAACCAACCAACCAACCAACCAACCAACCAACCAACCAACCAACCAACCAACCAACCAACCAACCAACCAACCAACCAACCAACCAACCAACCAAGAAAGAAAGAAAGAAAGAAAGAAAGAAAGAAAGAAAGAAAGAAAGAAAGAAAGAAAGAAAGAAAACAGGCATCAGAGTAAATCAGTAACCTCATTCTCTCAGAGCACTTGCTCTATGCTTGTAGCTTCATTACTGCCAAGTAAAATACCTCATAATGCAACTTGACAATTTACAAAAGGGACTGAATTAATGTAGCTCTACGCTTATCTGAAGAAACAAGGTAGCCCCATAAAATAAAGCTTGCTACTGCTGACAGGAATCCTTATCCCAACAGGCCTATCCAAGTCTACATAATTACAAATGAATCAGGCCTTTATAGCAGTATGGCAGGATATAAGGTTACAAGAACAAAAGGTTGGGAAATGTAATCAGTTCTGAACAGAAAGCCCATCACTACTAAAGTAATGCCTTATAAAACCAACTAAAAAGGCAGAAGAGTCACGTCTGCACAAAAGAAGGGAAGAGGCAAATAACTATTGTTACTTTATTTTTCACTGATCAGAAACAAGCAGGAAAGTCAAGAAAGATAACATAACAATTCACATTTCCCTATAAAAAAATCAGCAAAAATATAAAAATTCCTGAAAAGGAAAACAAACACTCTGCAATCACCAATATTTTGCTAGAGGATAACTCAGAAATTCTCATTAAATATAGGAACTGCAACTCTAAAACTGTAAACTACAAAGACATTGATCAATCAGGCTTTTCAAGATGTCAGTTACCCTCTTAAAGCAACACTTCATACAAGGGCTCTTGATCCATTCAGCTAAAAACATTACCTTTAAGTAAGGATCCTACATACAGCTATATACTCTATTCATTTCAGGCCAGTATATGAAACAATGTTAGCATAGTACGTCTATCCAAATGTGTTTTAATCAGACTTCATATAAGTAGAAATTGGATGTCAAAGCATCACCACCAGCAGCACAAATTCTGAAAACAAACTGGTATTACATAAACAGCAAAGATTTGGATGTAAAAATGAAATAACAAATTTGATATCTTGTGCTTTAACTTGCTTTATTCTACTTTTTAATTATTCAAGTTGCCCTAGGATTGCACATAAACCATGAAAATAAATAAAAGGTAATTCAAGCATTCTCTGGGACTGAGATGGTAAATACGTACCCCCTAGATCAGGGGTCCCCAAACATTTTAACCCGTGGACCAACTGGGGAAAGCGGGGCACCTCCTCGCACTCATACACAAAGGAGTACACACTCTCTCGCACAGGCACACGCTCTCATGCACATGCGTGAAAGAGCGGGAGGGTGCTTGTGCATGCATGCATGCTCTCATGCACATGCACAAACGGCTGCATGGCACTTGCGCAGGCACTTGCGCACATTGGCAAAAGGGTAGGGGAGCAGTCGCGTGGGCGCTGGCTGTGCGGGGGGAGTGTGTGCAGTGCGCGTGGGAGGTATGTCTTCGCTGTCCAGCTCAGGCCATGGACCAAGGGTTGGGGACCTCTGCAGATGTTACTGGACTATGATTTCTAACATTTTTCACCATGACTCTGCTGGCTAGGGCTGATAAGAACTAGAATTCAACAACACATTTCCATGCCTGCTCAAAGGAAACTCTCCAGAGAAATCAAAAGAAAAGTTGAATAGGTTTATTGAACTTCATTTTTTGTAACACAGGGAATTCCAAATATTTAACCATAAGAACCCAGTTTAGTATGCTCACATTTTATCCAAATCCTACACTGTTAAGTTTGAATCATCATCTTAGAACTGCAGAGCTGAAAGGAACCCTATGCATCATCAAGTCCATCTCCTCTTAAGGAGACACAGTAGGGAACTGAATTCTCAATCTCTGTTCAACCAAATGATCCTACTAAACAGTAGAGCACCTTCTTTAAGGTTTCCATATCAACATTTCCTTAACTATCCAGCTGAAATGGTACTTTCAAAAGTATTTGACTGAAAACCTTGAAGTTGTAATCTGAATCTACTCAAGGGATGAGGTATTTGTTTATTTATTTATTTATTCATAGACGGATGGATGGATGGATGGATGGATGGATGACAAATCCCAAAATTCTCCGTTTTGGGAATCCTGACAGACAAACACATTAATGTAGTCACCTGGGAGAAAGATCTCAAATGGAAGGCTTTGAGGCTTAGCTGGGCCTAGCTCCACCCAGCTTTCTGTTGAGAAAGAAAGCTCCCACATGGAACCGGGGCATGATTTTTTTAAATGAATGAAGTTATATTAATGAAGCATACAATTAACATAGCACCAATATAGCTGCACTAGTCTTGCTTTCTAATGACAATCTTTCAGAATCAGGCCATTTCAAAACAATCTTCCTAACACATCAGAATAAGAGTCTTAACTTGTTTCGTTATCCTCTTTGTTTTGTTGAAATAAAGTCAACAGCAGACATTTTAGAAATACTGGCAATATGTATTCAAACTTCCCCGTGCACACTATGTTACACATCTGTCTCCATCTTGATTATAAAAACCCAGATTCTCAGACATAGACTTGATCATATTGCCAAACTTTATATTTTGCAAGATGAGTTTCAATTAAGCCCAAAGTGCATCTGTCAGTGATGGTCAAGATATGGAATTAAAGAGGTGCAACAATTTCCAAACAAGAGTCAAAACAACTCCTGTAAAATACACCTGATTAGGATAACATTTTAATTCTTCACTAAAATAATAAGTACATGATGCTAACGAGGGTTGCCTCTTAATTTTAGGAAAGGATCAAAGATGTCCTGTGCATATTCTAATACACATTCTATATTAATGTTCTAGCATGCAGATCTATTCTGGGTTGTATTTATGTAAATGCACACAAAGCCTGCCATATGTTCTCCTGCACAGCATTACTGGGGATGGGTTAGATGAATGTAAAACTTACAGCAAGTTAAGGGTGAGGGCTGATCCATGTTTGAGAAACTGCTGTAAAAATATAAATGCAGCAGAGGGCCCTGACTATCCTACTGTTTAAAGAAAATATACTAAACCATGGAGACAGATGTTCTTTCTGTTCTTACTTTTAAATTCAGCCTCAGCTTTCTCAAACACAATCTGCTTGAATCAACTAGCAAGGTTCTCACACATAACCCTACCCCTCAGCATACTAAACCTACTGTATGTAAATGATGTGGCATTTCATGATACTTATTAGCCTACTAGGAGATATGATGTCACACTTCCTCCCTTTTCGTATAATGACACAATTACCTTCCTTGGACACCACCTTACACTGGATTCCTAATCATCAGAGGTGCACACATTTGGAAGGTTCTTTAACGTACATGGACGTGGTGGCGCTGCAGGTTAAACCACATAAGCCTGTGTGCTGCAATGTCAGAAGACCAGCAGTCGTAAGATTGAATCCTCGTGACAGAGTGAGCTCCTGTTGCTAGTCCCAGCTCCCGCCAACCTAGAAGTTTGAAAGCATAGAAACACGAGTAGATAAATAGGTACCACCACGGTGGGAAGGTAACAGCGTCCCGTGTCTAGTCACGCTGGCCATTTGACCACGGAAACTGTCTCCGGACAAACGCTGGTTGTACACCTTGGAGACAAGAATGAGTACCGAGCCGTAGAGTCGGACACGACTGGACTAAATGTCAAGGGGAACCATTACCTTAACTTACAATGGCTTCACAAATCTCCAAACAGCTCAAAACACCTCCAGATTAAACCAAACAATGTCATGCTCATGTTTTAAATCTGCAATGTACTTGTTAACATTAAAATGAGTATCAAATTTACAGATTACAGGAAGGAGATTTTAAGACTATATTTAAAATACATTGAAAAATTATTCAGGGATAAATAAGTTTAAAATGCTTATGGTAATGTGTACATGCACAATTTCTGAAATGTACACTTCAGCAGACAGTTGATAAATAAAAAAAAAATTTAGCCTATTTCTAGAAATAAGTGGCTTGTCACTGTTGATTGCAGAACTACTGTAAACTAATGGATGTTTGATGCAGCAAATCTCTTACCTTAAAACAACAACAAAACAGGTTATTTATTATGTATGAAGAAACGGAGGCAATCAGGTTTGATATTTTAGATGGTATTTAATAACATGCAGCAAAATTACATATCTATGTGACAACTATGCTTTAAGCATAGCAATCAAATAAATTTAATGTGGTATGTCTAGTGCACTAAAGCTTCTGAAATTACCAGTAAACAGAGGGGGGAAATTTTATCTGTGGTTTCAAGTAGGCACACAGTAGCTTATCTTGCTACTAATTGGATCAGTAACTGGACTGTAGCAATTTCTCTTACATACACAAACAGTATTTAGAAGACTACAATTTATTTCTATCCATTTAAAAATATGAACTCTGTGACCATGATCCTTCTGGCACATCTTGTGCGTCACATAAAATGAAAATGCACACTACCGTGTTTCCCCCGAAAATAAGACAGGGTCTTATATTAATTTTTGCTCCAAAAATGCATTAGGGCTCATTTTCAGGGGATTTTTTTATGTACAACAATCTACATTTATTCAAATACAGTTATGTCATCTTCTTCTGATTGCTGCACAATGGTGGAAGGCAGGGTTTCACTTAATTAGGGCTTATTTTTGGGGTAGATCTTATATTACAAGCATCCTGAAAAATCATACTAGGGCTTATTTTCAGGGAAACAGGGTATTAAAATTTATCTTTAATGCATGAATTTAAATTAGAAATGGACTGCAATTAAAAATGCACCTCTTTGCAATTTAGTATAGTCACATTTGGAAATGGTTGGCAGAAGGTACCCAAATATTTGATGCCGGCTAGAACAAATTGACTGTTTTCTCAGTTCTATTGTTAAAAGTCCTTTAAAAACTCTCTCAGTTCTCAGCAGACTTTTAGAACCCCTTCCTGGACTCCTTGCGCAACACTGTAAATATTATTTTTAAAATGGCATGTCTGAGGTCTCACTTTGAAAAGTTTTGCTGGATGCAATTAAAAATGTGGCAATAAAAATTTCCCAGTTTAGAGTAGGGTGTGGGGGAGAGATACCCTGTTTTTTCATTGGTTCTATTGATTCTGGGATTATGTTTAAAGGGAAGAATCCCAGTGTTTGGAATCTCTAGAACCTCTTGCAAAAGCCTTTCAAACCTTTCCCAACATTTTGGGCTTTCCTGCATGTCCACCACATATGGTAAAAAGAACCTTCTTTTTAATTACATCTCCAACAAAGGTTTGGAACTTTTACATCCACTTTGGCTAGTCTTGTGGGAGTTATATATACCATCTATAAAACATTTTAAGATATTTTCTCTAAATGCTACTGACTTAGTTTTATATTGTTTTTCTATATTTGTTCCCACTGATCCAAGCTTATATTATACCCAATATTCTGTGTCCACCTTATCATGCATTCCTTAATCACTACCTACTGGGTATCAAAATCTAATAAAAATTACATAAGACTTTAATATGCTTATCTTTGGTATCTAGGAAGATTCTATCAAAGGGAGTATTCTCCACATAAAAACCTTGTTGCTTATCTTTGCCATAACTTGAAATTAATTGAGAATGTGACCACCAGTCCATATCAAATTCCTGCGCTACTAATTCATCTTTGTTTTCCAATGTCCCATCTTTTAGTACTTCTCTATAGCTTTAGAGTTTCTTGTTTTCTCTCAGGTTTGGAGAAGTTTGTTTTTATAGCTACAGAACATATATAGTAAGATAAAGAAAAATAAGAATGAATAACAAATTACAAATACGTATTCAAATAAAAATAAAGGACCATCTATAAGGATGTAAAGTAACTTACTGATCAAGTTAAAACAATAAAATAAGATGATTAGGACAACCACTACGAAATGTAACAAGTTACTAACAAGCTTGTGTCACTTTTTATAAGTTCTCAGGAAAGAAGCTTCTAACTTTCAGAAACCATCCAAAGTCTGTGCCATTTATCTGTGCTTTTAGTATGGTTCTTCTTCAGTGTAATTATGTACATGGTTATGTTGTTTTGTTTTTAATATGTTGCATTTTGGTATTTTCAATAGCTATCTTACACAATGCTTCTGCAGGGGAGGGGGAAGGCCATTATTACTTTCCAAAATAAATAAGTACTGTAAAGGAAACTCCAGACACAGAGATTTAAGAAGTAAAAAGAAACAGCTCTTCTTATTTCATGAAAAGGAACAAAATAAATTGCTACAGTGGCACCCTCTCTAAGATATCTAAAGCAGGCAACACCTTATTTAAAAAAAAAAATCCAGGAACTCAACAGCACCCCAGCCAGGTCCAAGAAAGTCAACACAGAACTTCAAACTACAAATGTAGGACTAGGCAGTATCTATCTTAGACTGCTTAAAAAAAACAATCAGCAAACTTTCATGGGTCAAGTCCACTTCCTCAGGCCATGCACCAATGTGTTGTGGAGAGTACAGAAAATTATAAATGAATGTCCCAACATCTGCTTCCCCCATATGTTACCTGGCGATTCTTTAAGGAGTTGGCGGGGTGATATCCCACCAACAGCTACCTAGGGTTAAGTTTGGAAACCACACCTCTAATGCAGCCTGTGGTTTTGTTTTGTTTTTTCTAACTCACCTCTAAGAAGCAAGTCTTGGCACAAACATGTACTATGAGATTTTGGGACTTTCATATACTGTAGAATTTTTTGCACTCACCACAAGACATCAGTGGAAGGAATTAGACTTGTCTGCCAAAAGCTCACTGAATGTTTGATTTTTAGTGGTGTGATAAAGGTATTGCCTACTCCTGCATTTGTATCCTATGACGACCACAGACTTTCTAAGTTTTTTCCCTTCAGATTGGCCTCCACTTGCCCTGTTGACAGGCACAGGAAGCTCCCTGCCTCCTGATGCAAAACAACCGCACACCAGCACAAAAACTCTCTCAGCAAGGAGCCAAACGCGATACATGAGTACTTTAAGGAGAGAGCGAGAGAGACAGAGTGAGAGAGAGAGAGAACCAAAACATAGACCCATACTTTTCCTTCTTTCCACCACCACCACCACCCATAATTAGGCTCAAGATTTTGGGTTTGTTTTTTTGTAATTCTGATGGAAGAATTAGAAAAGGAAAAAAAAATAGCGGGACGGGGAAGGGGACTGAGCAGGACTCAGAAAAAAACTGAGCAGGACGACTCTTTACTTGGGCGAAGAACTGAGGAAAGCGCTTCGGTTTGGGTCTAGGCAGCGAGCGCGATTCAGACGCGCAGTTTCCTGGCCCCAAGAGTCAAAACGGCACACACATAAAAAGTTGGGGGGAAAGGTCGTTTTAAACACACACCCCTTCCTTAAGTTGTGGAAAAAACACATCCGTCTGCTCCTCTTGTGTCCCCAAGCAACACTGTCCAACTTAATCCGGTGAGAACCTCTGTACACTCAGAAAGAGTGTGAGGAAAATATAGCTGAGAGGTAAAAAGAACTTCCACGGTCATTACACGAAGGGGCCGCGCAAGTCCCCTGCTCACCCCAGAAGCCCACACCGAATGCCAAGCGGAGTGCCGCCGTGTGGACACGCTGTCATTAAAGGCAATCGTGACCGACAACATGGAAACATCGTCGGAGCGCTAACCGCCCTCACGCCGAGTTCAACCGACAGCCCCGAAGGCGCCTTTCACTTCCCTACAGAAACAAGCTAGAGAGAAAAGGAGAAGGGCGACCTCCGCTGATGATGGGCCCCGAAAGCAAGGGCCAGGAAAAGCCACCTTCTCGGTTCTCTTTCTCCACTTTCCCGTAAACAACCCACCCAGCAACGCGGGGCGAAGCCGTTCCCGTTCCACCCGGGAGCTTCCCTCAACCGACGGGATCCCAACATGGCCGCGAATTCACCAGGGATCGAGGGAAAGTTTCCCTCGCGCCGCCTCCGCCGACCCTCAGGCCGGCTTCCCCGCCAGGCTTGCTCAGCCTCCCAGTTCGGGCTGGGCTGACTTACCCGTTGCGCTCCGACCCCTTCCGCGCCTCAGCCCGAGCGCTCTGCTTGGTCACAAGCCGAAGCGTGCCGTCCCGGGCTCCGTCTCTCGGTCCCTGCCTTGTTTGCGCTTACTCCTTGGGCTTCCTCCACCGCCGCTGCCAGTACCGCTGCCCCGCCCGCCTGCCGGCCCTCACAGTCTCCCCACCCGCGAGGAGGGCCAGCCCCGGCGACAGCTTCCCGCCCCACTCGATTTCCCAAGAGAGAACCAAGAGGAGGAGCCGGAGCCGGCGCCATCTTGGCGGAGGCGGTCGCCAAAACTCTGTGGGGTGGCTCAGGCGAGAGCTGGGGAAAGGCGCGTTTTCCTGCCCCGCTTTCAGTGGCTGTCCTGCATGAGAGAAACATGGATACTGTACTACTCAAAGTTGGCCTCATGTGGCTCCAAAGGGAACTTTGGCGCTGGCCTGTTGGTGTTCTCTGAGGCTACAGCTCTTGGGCAACTTTGAGTCCCGAGCTTTATGACGACTTATTCCAAACTTCTCTCTGTTATACTGTACTATCGTTACTATTTTCTGTCACTGCTGAGAGAAGTTGGTGTCACTGTAACACTTTAAAGTTCTATAGGGCTGTTTGGTTACTATTGATGAATCTTGCAAACACAGTTTCACAAAATAAGGCTCTTATTTGTATTCATATAATAGACAACCTGAACAATAATAACAGAATGCTACAATTAATGCACACAAGACCTCGGCAGTGGTATCAATACAGACGTGGTATGTAGAATTTCCAAAGTCCAAGTTTCCTTTTGATTTCAGAGTCAGACAAAAATTCAAGATATCTTCCTCAACTGTATTGGATAGCTGTTAACACAGGAGGATCTTCAAAACCCAAAATAAAATATCAGTACAATTGTATGCAATTCATTAATTCACTATGTAGATTCACCCCTGCAACATGAACAAAAATTATACCTAAACCAAGCTGGTCTGACAGGCAACAGCACCCCCCACTTCAGCTTACCCATTCTTTCTGAGATTCAAACCTCTTACAGCCCTTCTCTTAGTCCCACCCCTTTGAAGCAATATTTCATAGTGGTTACATCAGCTTCCTCATTTCTACGTAAAGGTCACTCACATCTGCAGACACACTAGTAATCTAGATGTGTTTGAGTGGCTCCTGACTAGAAATGGGCATGAACCACCAGTTCAGCTGTCAGTCCAACAGGTGTTCCCCAGTTCTGAGTCCTGTTTCCTGTGGGCGACCAGTCAGAAGCAACACCCCAGCTTCCCTGCCTCACTTCCTCCAGCTGCTGCTGCTGTTGCCTATGAGATGGGGCTCAGAACACCTGTTGGACTGACAGATGAACTGGCCCAAACCAAGAGTTCATGCCCATCCCTACTCCTGACTTTCAGGAAGGCTGCAAAATCTGTTTAGAAGGACTTGGTTGATGTATCCAGCTTGGTATTTGCAAGGTTCGGTAATGTGATTTTTAACACTCAAGTTTATCTGAAGTATAATCTTAATTACTGGTGTTTAGATTATTTTATTAACTGCCTCTATTTCTGGACATCAATATGAACAGGCTTCTGGAAGTTCTCAACAGAGACCCTTTCATAGTTACAAAGAGCAGATAAAGCTCAGTGGTTTAGGTATCTGGCTGCAGAGCCAGAGATGCTTGTCTTGAATGCAGAGACAGAGACAAAGAATGGAGAATATCAAAACAAACTAAGGCGCATATATAGGCCAGCACTATGGCAATAAGAATGCATTTCACTTTTTTTTCCCTTTCACATAATAGATTGTTATCAGGCATCTTGTTGTGGATTAAAAATTATGTGGCTTTCTACCCTTCCTTAATCTTTAACTTTGTTGCAAGGATTCCTCCCTCAAAATGGACATGCCGAAGGCAATATGCAAAACAAAAATAGTCAAAACATAATTAAAGAATAATAAATAGCATTCACTGAAAATAAAATATAAACTATTCTACACTTTGGGAAAATACAAAAATATTCCAACCAAAGAGGAGTCACACAAAAAACCTACATAGTTATGTAAAGGTAATGTTTGCCAGAAAAATAGATATAACTTTTTAAAATGTATTAACTGCCCTACCAAAAGTACAGTGGTGCTTCGCTTGACAACGTTAATCCGTTCCAGTGAAATCGCTGTAGAGCGAAATAAAAAAGCCCATTGAAATGCATTGAAAACTGTTCAGTGTGTTCCAATAGGCGAAATACCTGCTCGTCCAGCAAAGATCCTCCATAGGGCAGCCATTTTCGGGTGCCTGTAAAGCGAAGAATCCATCCCTAACACAGCAGGGAGCCATTTTGCACAGCGGGTGGCCATTTTGAAACCCAACGATCAGCTGTTTTCTGATTGTCGTAAAGCGAAAAATTGGTTCCCGAAGCAGGGAACCGATTATCGTAAAGCGTTTTTTCCAATTGAAACATCGTTTTGCGATTGCAAAAGCGATGGCAAAAACCTAATCATCAAGTGGATTCGTCATTTAACAAGGTAATCGTTAAGCGAGGCACCACTGTAAGACTAAGCTTGCACCTGTGAGGTGCCCATTGAATATAGTCATATTTACTTCTGAATAAATGTCACAAGAGGATATGCAATGACAACACATGACATTGCCCCTAAAATAAAAAGACCCAGTGAAATAGAGATAGGGGTGTAAATCTAACTTGAATGTGTGGATCAAGCCAAGTCGAAAGAAACGTAAGCTATTGAGAGCAGCAGAAAGCAGATGTCCCAAAATCACAAAACACATGTGCTGCAGTCCACCCAACCCCAAGTAGTCATATGTTACCAGCATATCCTGTTGATATTACATTGGTTGTGAGAAACCAAATAAGAGATGAGGAATGTATAGGCCAGAATCGTGAATAGCGCTGGTGATGCAAGTCAAACTGAAGTGAAATTGGCAGCGAATTGTGCGTGCATCTGGGAACAGAATCAGCACCTTGTTTTTGATTGCAAATTTGCTGTCAAAATTTATGCGATTCTCTTAATCCAAGTGTAAATCATTGGCCATTGCTACATATGCGAAAATCTTCTCTTAGCCAGGCAATCGCCAGTTACAGAAAAATGGGATTTATATCACAACCATGGTGCTGGGGTAATTAGCCCTTCTTCCCTCTGGAGTTGCTCCAAATACTGTAAGTTGTGGAGGTAATAAGGGCATGTCCAATTACTGTACCTGTTGTTTCCCTTTCATAGGTAATAGCCACTGGCTGGGGGCATTACGTTGAGGAAATGGCACAGAGGACATTTTAAAATGCCCCCCTAGCATCATATCCCCAATTCAGTCAATTCTTTGTTTCTAGCTTTTTTTGTTGCTACCTGTCATTTGCAGATAAGGCAACATGCAAGTGCCTTCTTACATAGTTCTTGGTTTATTTCTCTGGCTTATCATAGTGCTAGAATCAGACATCACAATAAATAAAACAGACCATAGTTTGTTAAGTCCTTCTAACTTGTAGCAGAAAGGATCAGGTAACATGCTCAGAGTTTTGATGCAACAGTACGAATAACAATATACTGTATATGTAGCATGTTACTTTGGGGGATATCAAAGTCACAGTGATACTGCAACTGGTGACAGCATTACTTTTTTGGTGTAATAAGTACACTAAATCACCTCTTTGCAATGTGTTTGCCTAAAATGCTTTCTGGAGGTCATTTGGTTACATATTTCAAGTGTTTTTAAATTTTAAAAAACTATAAAAAATTAATACAAATGCACAAAAATAAGATATAAAATAACTAGTATCAATGAGATACCCTCAACAATTAATGACTAATTACTTCCTCAAACAATAGCTGAAATCCAATAGTACATTGCAACTAGAGTAAACTCATTAAATCAGGGGAATTTGGCAAGGGCTCCTCTGTAAGTTCTATTGATTCAGTGGGTCTACTCTAGTTGCAATTTACTGCTGGATTTCAGCCATTGTTCCATTGGACCCACTGAATAGAGCCTCATCCTGATCAGCCAGAGTTTGAGCTTATTGTGACTGACAGTGTTCTCTAGTATGAAATATTTCTAATTTCTCTACCCAAAACAGAATCTAGGCAAAGGAGGGAAGTCTCTGTCAGCTTGGGTGAATACCAGGTTTTATAGAAATGCAAAATTTATTTGGGACAGAAAATATTAAAGAGAGGGACCCAGAAAGTGACCCACAGAGTGGATAATTACAGAAGGCTAACTGAAGAGACTAAGGAAGTGGAATCACAGAAGAGGGAATGGACAGCTGACAAATAATCACAAGGAGGATATAATTCTGCATTGTGTTTCAAGTCTTCTAAATTTGCAGTGTTCAGATTAGTCCAGTGGCAGTCACAAACACACATCATTCACTTCATAACCACAGTTGCAAACCATATGCAGACACTGTGCCTCTAACCTCAAATCACACTCAACTCTCATACGACTGGAACAACAGACTACCAAATTTCATCACCTGCAAAACAGATTTATAAGAACAGTTCAGCTTTAATTATAAAATCTTATAGAGATTATGACTGAGAGTTCCTTTTGAAACTCAAGAAAAATACCAAAACTATAATGCTTTCTATCCCTTTTTCAGTTGCCAACAATCTCCTAACCCATCCTACTTAATGGTTGTTGTGGGTTTTTCGGGCTCTTTGGCTGTGTTCTGAAGGTTGTTCATCCTAACATTTTGCCAGTCTCTGTGGCCAGTATCTTCAGAGGACAGCACTCTGTGCTCTGGTGTCGTTTGCTTGGGAGTGGAGTATTTATGGCTGTGAGATAGGCTTTTGTCCTATTCAGGAGATGGGTGATTAGTGTGTCGTTGTGGGTGTATTGTTGTGATATGGAGGAGAGATTATCTGTCACTGTGATTGATGGGTGTCATTAGCTGGTCTTTTGTGCTACTCCTGTCCTCTGAAGATGCCGGCCACAGAGACTGGCGAAACATTAGGAAGAACAACCTTCAGAACACAGCCAAAGAGCCCGAAAAACCCACAGCAACCATTAGATCCTGGCCGTGAAAGCCTTCGCAAATACATCCTACTTAACCTTTATATATTGTTGGACCTAAGTAGGACTGACTTTAAGTCCATATCCCCATTCATTCATATGCAATCTATTCCTTCACACCTTATTGGAGTTCCTATACAGAATTGCATCTTCTTTTTGTGTTTTCCTCATACTTGATACATAGACACTTCTGTTCCATTGTGAAGTGAAGACTGAGGTAACAGTTATACGTCTGAGGCAGGAGGAGGCGACCGTATTATGCCCACTGTGACCAGGGAGAGGGAAGATCTAATGATGGAGGAGGAGGAGGAGCTAGAGGGAGAGAGAGAAAAGGGGCAGGAAAAGAAAAAGAAAAAATAGATTTTTGATGACAAAGGAGGAGGAAAAGAAGGTGATGAGAAGCTGGGGATCAGAAGAGTGGGTTAGTCCAGAACAAGAGAAGAAAGAGGAGGAAGAGGAACCATATACTGTATGTTTAATGTGCCTGGAAGAGAGGAAGTGAAGAGGGAGAGAGGTGGCGTGTTCGGGTGAGGGCGAGGAGGACATGGTATAGAGGTGCAGTTGGGAGAGCTTGACCCCTTAGAATGGACTGTTTATGTGTATTCGTGGGGAAAAGGTCCTTAGAGGAAGGTGTTCTGTCCAGAACCAATTCCACCAACTCCAACAACTCAAGAGGGAGATTGGGCCCATTACCCCTGTTGTGGGACCATCTGTGTGGTGAGGAGCGGCCCCTTGAGAAAACTGACCAACAAAGAGAAGTTTGGAGCCTTCCTGCATTAAGGGACAAGAAATTGAATTATGGACTCTCACTATCTTGGAAGGAATTTCTGTTAGAGGCCGGTTCCATTGGATCCACTGAAGTTATCGTTGATTCTCTCACTAACTTTGTTAATAAAAGTTTGATTGATAAAAATACAATTCCAATGGTTAATCCTGCCAAAACAGAGGAACTGCTTAGCTTTGTTATAGAACCCAATCACACCCATCATGCCAGCTGTAACTGTATTTTAACTTCCTTGGTCAGGAACTTCTTAACAGAATTCCTTGAAAATCTGTTTTTGTTTGGGAAGATGCACTTTGATGTGGATGGTTCAAATTTACCTTGTTTTTATGGTCATTGCAGATCAGTCATATTATTTATCATCAATGAGTTTAGTTTCAACATATGAAGTTTTTTCAGAACCCATACAGTTGCTCTGTGTTACTAGAAAATTGTGTACCTGAACTTTGTCTAGATACCATGTTAATGCAGAGCAAATCTAGTCAAATACAGAATAACATTTTATATATTCCCCTAGGTTAACATTTTAATGTTTGCTTAAACCATATATCATCTATATTAATAACAACCTTGGTTCTCCAAATGTTAGTCTTTGAAGAGCTGAAATGACACTATCCAGGCACAAAAGCAGTGCCAGCACACAAGAAGTACAAACAAGTACTGTATTTGGGAAAATTCCAGGCCCAGCCCAATAAAGACAGAAATGCTACTGGACTGTTGGGGACTAGGGGCAACGGAAAAGAGGGACAAAGAATGAAATAAAAATGACTTGAATGCTACACTTTAGCACCTCACACATTTAATCACAAGTGAACAAATAATACAGAGTTGATCACATTACTTTAGTTTATATAAGAGTACTTCCTCGTCATAAAAACCAAATTTTGAATCTCTGTTTCAGTGTTATATTTATTTATTGTATATCTTATGCTTTGCTGTTTCATATCTCTTCTGTCTTCATTTGGTAGTTTCATTTTGCCAGTTTTGACTGGCACACTGTCATTCTAGTTACTATAAACATTTCCACCAGCATGCTCCTTAGTACTGCTTAAAAGCTAGGATTATTCCTCTCTCAGCATGGTCCCCATGAATCTGCTTGGTTTCATATCAGTGATTTTATTTATTTATTTATTTAACTTATATGCTGCCCACACTACCCAAAGGTCTCTGGGCGGCATATAAGTTAAATAATTTGGAACTAGGATCTATTTTGTCTGATATATTTCCTTTGACACACTGGTTCTTAATTTCTTTTTCTTTTACCATTATATAATTGGAGTAATTTATCTGGTAGAGCAGAAAATATGCAAAACATAAATTCAGTTTTAAATGTCAAGCCCTGAAACGGAATTGTAGTGAAACATTTTCACAGCCGTCAAATACAGCACAGTATTTCCACTGATCCGGAAAATAAATATATAAATAGAACATTATTAACAGGATAAAACAAAACCACAATTCAAATACCCAGCAGTTACATGTTTTGTGGTTTCCACTGTCTGTAGAAAATACAGGGACAAAGGGATATGTTTGTATTTGTGTACAGTACAAACACTATACACACACATGCAATTTTTAAAAGGCCTTCCCTTGGTTATTTCAGATTTTTCACAGATTCTTTTGAGACCATGCATTTACAAAACCTCTCATGTCATTGTTGGATATGGTAAGCTTATTTTCCATAATTAGTCACTTAGCCATGGTTTTGTGTAGATATTCTAGAAGTCAGTGGTAGATTCTAGCAATGGTAGATTGCTAGATTCTAGCAATATTAATTTTGGCTTCAGTGACTTAACAGGCTACAAGCTGATTATTGTATTAGTACCACTGTGCATTTCTACACATTCCATAAAATATGATTGTGGGGAATAGACAATAAAACATTTTAAGATTTTACTGCATATGTTGGTTAACTGGGTCCAGAAAGTGTGAATGCTGTGTTGCTTTTACAAAAAGTAAGAGTGGGTACACTGCACTGTCCACGTTATTTTCAGCACTTAGTGATATAAATATTGAGTATGTGGTAGCACAATATACAGCCACAATTTTACAGTGTGACACATCACTGATTTTATATTGAGCTTCAGCTATCTCAAATTGGTTTCGTTCTTCAGTTGAGATCCAAGTTCTCCTTCCTAGACAAAAACAACAGATTGCTGTGGTGTTAAGGAGAGGGGGATGTAATGGATTTCTGAGATCAGACCTTTAGCTGGAAGAGTACAGTATTTTGCTTTGTAGAGGATTTTGGCAAATGGCACACTTTGGAAGATATTAACAAAATATGTCCCCAGATTCACTGTCTGGGCCTTACATTCCAGCTTCTCAAACTCCATGGCAACTGGTAATTGTAAGATGACAAGCCATACTGTTTTGTTTTCTTCCATGATTAAAAATCCTTGAGCCATTTTTTCCCACAGCTCTTTGCAGTTGGTAGTACTGATGCTTTAAATGATGGTTACCCAGGAACCACCTAGTTCTGTTTGACTCAATTATGTAATCAAGTACAGTGCTGCCTCACCGGACGATGATAATCCGTTCCACTGAAATCGCTGTTTAGCGAAATCATTGTCTAGTGAAAAGCATTTCCCTATTGGAATGCATTGAAACCTGTTTAATGTGTTCTGATGGGGAAGAATCGTCATTGTCTAGCGAAGATCGGCCATAGGAAAGCCACTTTGCGAAACGCCGATCAGCTGTTTAAATAACTGTCTTGCGAAGTTTAGGTCCCGAAAACACCCATTTTGCAAGCGCAGAGGGAGCTGTCAAAATCGTTGTCTAGCGAAAATTGGTTTGTGAAGCAGGGACCAAACATTGTCCAGTAAAATTCCCCCATAGGAATCACTGTTTTGCGAATCGCTATAGCAATCGCAAAAAGTCAATGCCTAACTAAAAAACTGTCATGCGTAGTAACTGTCTAGCGAGGCACCACTGTAATCTTAACAAGGCAGGTGAGGAGTTACATGAAAGGGGAAATCTCTCTAAGGATGCTTTGCATTTGGTGAAATGGGTCAAAGTGAGAGGCACTCATTTTCCAGAGAAAGTGACCCTGGAGAGTTTCCAGCATACTCAAAACAGCATTGAACTCTTGCACCCTATCAGAGGGATTCCTTGCCCAGATGAAATCCCTCACATACTGTATGTGTGCCAAGATCCAAACATTGTGAGAAATAAGATATTGAACTATGTTCTTGGAAATCAGCCAAAGCCAGCTTGCTACAAATACCACAGTGGCACACATATGATATGCTTTATAATTGATAGGTGAGATTAGAACCAAAAGACTCAGTTTGAAATAGAAGCCTGTGATAACAGCAACATTATCAACACATACACAATTCTGTATGCATGGGGACTTCCTCTATCCTTTCAGTACAGAATTGCTTCATGAGTTTATTTTCCTTCAGAGAAGAAAACAGGAAGCCGTTGTGTGTATCAAGAACTCTGGACTGTGCCCAAACCCTAATGTACTTTGGTTGACTGTTTCTGCCAGAAATTGTGTTAGCAAGCTCAATCAACTTGCTCATTTGTAGGAACAAGGGACTCTCTCAGAAATATGCTCAAGAAGTCATAGTACTTAAAATGATCAACAATCTACATCTTATTTCTAAATTCTGGCTGTGTTGGTACCACAGTCAAAATAATACAACGTCCTTGCACTTAAATAGAACTTACCTTCTCTGAACCACTGTGAAGGCTGCACCAGCCTCTGCTCAGTTTGTCCATCGCTGCTCATTGCTTCTTTCCTCCCACACTGGATGGGACCGTTTGAGACCTGCTGACCACACCGGTCAAAGAAAAGGAAGGACTAGTTGAAGTACTGAGCTGAAGGAAAAACAGGTGTGAATTTGGACTATGTTTCAGGCCATTTAAACATCACAGAATCATAGAGTAGTGAAGTTGGAAGGGGCCTATAAGTCTATCAAGTCCAACCCTCTGCTCAATGCAAGAATACAAATCAAAGGATATCTGCCAGGTGCTTGTCTAAGTTTCTTGTGAATGCTTCCAGTGTTGGAACACTCACCACCTCTTGAGGTAATTGGTTCCACTGTTGTGTTGCTCTAACAGTTCAGAAGTTTTCCTGATATTCAACCAAAATCTGGCTTCCAGTAACTTCAGTCCATTGTTGCATTTCCTGCACTTTGGGATGATCAAAAACAGATGCTGCCCTTCCTCTGTATGACATGCCCAGTTCTTTCAGTCTTTCCTCATAGGGCTTAGTTTCCAGCCCCCTGATCATCCTTGTTGCCCTCCTGAAGTGTGGTGTCCAGAACTGGACACAATATTCAAGGTGAGGCCTAACCAGTGCTGAATAGAGGAGAACTAGCACCTCGTAGGTGCTATTAACTATACGTCTATTAATGCATCCTAAAATAGCATTTGCCTTTTTTGTAGCCACATCACACTGTTGGCTCATATTCAGCTTGTGATCTACGATAATTCCAAGATCCTTCTTGCTTGTAGTATTGCTGAGCTAGGTATGCCCCATCTTGTAACTTTCCCTTTGGTTTCTTTTTCTGAAGTGCAGTACTTTGCACTTCTTGATGAATTTCATTCTGTTGTTTTCAGCCAAGTACCCATCTCAGCATCCAACAAGTCTATCTGTAGAGATGTAAATAAGATGTCAAATTATATGAGATATTTTTTGTTTCATGAGTTTGCCAAATTTAGTGCCCCAAAACCACAATTACATATCAGTCTACAATCACAATACTCACTGTCTGACCTGTTATGATTATTATAATGTTCATAACATCCTATTGCTTATGACTACTTGTTTTTGTTCCTGTCCTACCAGCACCTGGTTATTATCATGATTACTTTGATTTTCCATGTGGCAGCTGTAGACAACAATGTTATGTTGGATCCAAAGTAGGTGCTGCAGTTAACAGCTGAAATCCACTAGCAGCACAACTAGAGTAGGCCTATTGTATCAGTGGAGCATATATAAGTGTTGACTCACCTAATCCCCAATGATTCAATGAACCTACTCCAGCTGTAATTTACTACTGGATTTTAGGCTACAAGTTCTCCTCTTTCCTGCAGGTCTTTTCCCATTGGTTTAACCTTGAATGAGCAATTATTAATAATCTGCATTTTTATTTCTCATTATGTGACAGAAGTAGTCTAGCTTTTAGCATTTTATGTGTTTTATGTTCTCTTGGTCTTTAATACTTCATCGATGGTCACCTTCATCAATGGTCAGTCTAGAAGATTTATTTTGATAGTCTGGGGAATTATTTCCTTAAGTGTAATCTGTTGGAGGCTTATGCCAATAATGCGTTGAGTCTAAGACAGTGATGGACACAGCCAAGTAAAAACTCCATGGGCCCATCTATCTGCTGTCCTCCACCTCTTTGTTCTCCATAGATTCTTTTCCTTTTTTACTACATGCTTCTTTTCCTCTTATCCCTCCCTCCCCAGCAACAACTTCTGCTGTTGTCAAAGGTGTGAACTGATAATTAGGCTGATGACCACAGGAGACCGATCCCTGGCTACTGAGCATGTTTATACATCCCACATTCTCTCTCTTAGTAGACCCAGTGGGGTCTCACCTAAACATGTAACAGCACCAAACAATGATAAATGTTCTAAGTCTGTGCACATGGAATTCAGGAATACCATCCATTTAAAGAAATTTCAAAAGAGAGGGGAGTCAAAAATCTGCCTTTCCCTATACATCCAGATAAGGATTGTATGTCTGGACAGAAAAGATATATAATGGGTACACATGCCAAAAAAGAAAGTTGCTAGTAAGAAGAGAATGGAATACTGAATTGTTATTCCTCCTGCTTTAGAGATCTTTGCATTGTATTCTGGCAGTATCACCAGGGAAAATGAATATAATGATCCCTTTTAGTTTTAGCAGGCTTATACATACAGTTGGTAAGAAGGAGTAAGTCAAGCTGTTCATGAAGACATTTGCAAACTTGAGTACGTTCTTATAAAAGAATGAACTGAAACAAAATCCCCTGCTGATCCACCTTATCTCTACAGTGGAGAAGACCCTGTTGGATCTGTTTGGTGCCTACCTAGAGCCAGTCTGGGGGCAGGGCAGAGGAGGCAAAAACAGGTTCAGACCAAACTCGGGCACTACATATAGGGTTCAATGCACATAAATTCAAAGCTAAGACTTTTAAGCACAAAGCACTGGAATCTCTCTGTTGGCTTTGCCTTCTCTCATATTTGAATATTTTAAATTTCAGATTCCTTCCATCCTGTTTGTTGAGAAGTTTGGGGATTTCAGTCAGTTTTTATAAAAAAAAAAAAAAAACTAAATACATTCTTACCACTATTTGTGGAAAAAGATGATGAGTAAAACATGTTTAAGCATGTTGGAAGCTGTAGCTCAGAAATACAGCTTGTCACCTCTGTGGAAGACGTTAGCTAGGCTTAGCAAAAATTCCTCCATCTGGTCTACACAGCCCAGAGAGTAGTCTTTGGATGACTGAAAGAGAGAAAGAGGTTCACAGATATCCCCAAGGTTTCAGCTATACAGCCCTGCTGACCTCCAGAGAAGAAACATTTCCCCACTATCTGTATGGGAAAGGTCTCTTCATGCATACAGTATATGAATGTACCTGCTGTGGAGCATCTGTACATGAGGCCCTCACAGGGACAGAGTCCCTCACATATGCAGGGGTGTCACATCCAGACATAGAGACAGTGGGAAACTGCTTTTATTCTGTGGCAACGGTGGCTGGGGAAATGGCCACCGTTCAGGGTTCACTGGCAACTGGTTAGAACTCGCAATGGGACTTCCCTCCTGCTCACCCTCTCAACTGCCCCTAATTCTCAGCCTCATTCGCCACACAGGCCTCATGAACAGATAAAGAGTTTGGAAAGGTACTTGTTTGAGCTAAAGTACCCAGCAGCCCTAAGCCAGTGTACGAGTGCCTAAGGGTGGCTGGAGGATTCTGGGAGTTGTAATCAAAATTAATAACTTTTTCCAGAATCTCCATCTACATACTTCCCTCATCTCTACATCCAAATGGCATGAAATAAATAATATTTTGTGAGTTCAAAGAATAAAAGGTTTGTACTACCCTAGAGCACTGAGACACATGTCTGAGCAATTTAGCTAGTTTGAAAATAGATTTTTCCCTCCCTTCTGACACAGACAAAAGTGTTTTGTGCCTTGTGTTAAATCACACAGAAGGCCTTAAGGAGCATAATCTGTATGAAAGCATATTCATCAAGGCTTGAGCTGTAACAATATTGGCTGATGAAATATCTTGAATTATGCTTCCAAGGAAGCAACAGACATTTAAACTGGAGTGCAGGGCAGAGCCCTTTAAGTATGAAATTTCTTGATTTGTATCTGTAAATAATGATGCCAAGTAACATTTGAGATCTTGTAAGCATCATAAAATAAACAATTATGTCTTAATTACACCACTACCTCTCTACCACATTCCTTGCATGGTAAATGAAGTACAACATTCTCAGCTGAACAAATGCCTCAGCATATTATTGCGCATTAGAGGAAATAGGCAAAGGGCACAGTTTCCATTAGCACCATTTACAGTGTAGAACGGCCGCTCCTCAGAATAGAGAGGTTACTTACATGTAACCATGGTTCTTCAAGTGGTCCTCTGTGAATCCACACAAATGGGTTTTACTGCGCCTGCATAGGACTCTTCAGAATATTCTAGAGCTTTAAAAGACGTGATTAGTAGGATGGCCAGTGGCGCACATGCTCTGCCCGCCCGTAATACCTCAGTTCCAAAAATGTCTGCTGCTGTCAAGGCTCTGACCCCACAAAGCTCAAGACACCAAGTGACAGACAGTGGGGGGATGTGGGGATTCACAAAGGACCACTCGAAGAACCATGGGTACAGGTAAGTAACCTCTCTCTCTTCTTCGTGGAGAGGGAGAATGTAGAGAAATAGAAACAAGAGGGGTTGGTGCTGGAACCTGACAGTCGGGAGTGAGATCCAGATACGGGGACAGACTGCCGAGAGGTCAAAGCTGCCGGTATTGTGGAAGAGTGTTGCTGTGTTGCTGGAACAGACTCGTGTCAAGCGGACTTGTGTCGAGCCAGAATTGGGTCACAACGAGGTACTTCAGTGCTAGGCAAATGGTGTTTAGATTTCTTAGACCTCGGCACCATTGGGTTGGGCTCATGACTGGCTTGGTATTGACTCCGAACAGGAGGTGGCGATGGCGACAGAGATGATTCAGATGGGGTGTAAGCATACTGAACACGTTTGGGGAGCTCATAATACTCCGTAGCAAACGCAGGGTCATATTGGTCTAATCGGTATTGATAATGATCACTATATCGGTCAATGTCATAGAGAGGCTCTCTATATTCATGAAAGGCATGGCATTGAGATGGACGTGGGACAAAGATTATTTCCTGATATTGCAGAAGTGGAGAGATGTGACACTGCTTTTCTGTTCCTTGGAGGGGATTGTGAAATCGATGCCTCCAAATTCAACAGGTGTAGCACAGTTGCCCGCCTGGTCGAAGCAGGGCTAGAATGGGCCGAGGCCAGGCTGGATATGATCATCCTCAGAATGGCCGTAACTTGTCGACAAGCTCAGTACGGAGACCAAAGTTTGAGCCCAAGTAGGGAGGCTCGATCCTCCTGCTTCAGAAATGGAGCCTTGTTCTGGGACGTGCCCTCGACGATTCCTCCAGAATGGGAGATGGTAGGGAGATGTGGACAACTGGTGGCTCACAAGGCTGATGAGGTTTAGGAGCTTGCTTTTTCTTTTGTTTGACTCTCTCTTTAACCTTTTGCTTATTACCAGATTGAGTCTTCACTGACACCAAGGAAGACTTCGACATTGAGATCGACATCAACACCGAAGGTGATTTAGGCTTGGAAGCCTTGGTAGAGGACCTCGGCAATGGAGTCATAAGAGCCAACGGGATGGAGGACTCAGACCGAGACTGTGGAACTGGGGTAAGTTCCATTGTAAGACTGGTTGGCAGACTGGAAGGTCCCAAAGATTTTTCCCACAGTGGGACCTCAGTCGTTGAAGTCAGAGTTTTGTTAACTTTTTACACTCCGGACAATTGTGAGTTTGGTGACTCTCGCCCAAACAGAACAAGCAACGATCATGACCGTCAGTAAAAGGAATTTTACTGGCACACATCGTGCAGTGCTTGAAAGGGCCTAAGGAGGCCATTTAAAAAGGGCAGGAAGGGAAGGGGGGGAGATAAGAAAAATAACTCACAGGGAATGTTCATAAATGAGAAACTTGATTGGGACCGTAATCCAAAAATTGAAAACTGTAAACAGTCCAAGGATCAATATGCTGTTAGCAGAATCACAAATAAAAAAACTCTAAGTTGCAAAGAAGTCTGATTTCAGCAGCAGCTAACAGGAAATGAGGTATTAAGGGCAGGCGGACCATGCGGGGCAACATCGTGCTAATCATGTCTTTTTAAGCTCTAGAAGAGTCCTGCACAGGCACAGTAAAACCCATTTGTGTGCATTCGCAGAGGCCACAAAGAAGAAATGCATATATTCATGGAAAAGCATTTGGAACCAACTGTGGTGGCTGTATGACGCAATGCAAGCATGATATTAACTTTATATAACAAGCAGATTATAGATATTATTACATTTTATCCCAGATTTCCACTGAGAACAGCTCACAGAGTGCTAATGGTCATTAAAAAGATCTTTAAAATACCTTAAAGATAAGCTAGAAACCACATAGTTGATGAATACATTAAAATAATCAAAATAGATATCAAATCATTATAGCTGTTTGAAAGAACAGTTTGAAGATGAGTCTTCAGCTAGGGATACATATAGAAATGAACATTACACAAACTAATTTTCCAGATCCATTTCAATCAGGTTTCAGGCCGGGTTTTGGTACAGAGACTGCCTTGGTCGCCCTGTATGATGACCTTTGCCGGGAGAGAGACAGGGGGAGTGTGACCCTGTTGATACTCCTGGACCTCTCAGCGGCTTTCGACGCCATCGACCATGGTGTCCTTCTGGATAGGATGGCTGGGTTGGGAGTTGGGGGCACTGTTTTACGGTGGTTCCGCTCCTTCCTGGCTGACCGTGTCCAGAGGGTGGTGCTGGGGGACAGTTGCTCTGCCCCATGGCATTCATGTCATGGGGTTCCTCAGGGCTCGATACTGTCCCCCATGCTGTTTAACATCTACATGAAAACGCTGGGAGAGGTCATCAGGAGGTTTGGGCTAAGGAGTCAGCAATATGCTGATGACACTCAGCTCTACCTCTCGTTTTCCACCAATCCAGGTGAGGCGGTTTCTGTGCTGAACTCGTGTCTGGACCTGATAATGGACTGGATGAGGGTCAATAAATTGAAACTCAATCCAGATAAGACGGAAGTGCTGTTAGTGGGTGCTTCGCCAGACAGGCTGGAGGGCCATCTCCCTGCCCTGAATGGGGTTACATTCCCCCTAAGGGACAGGGTCCGCAGCTTGGGGGTGCTCCTGGACCCCAGTCTAACACTGGAAGCCCAGGTGGACTCGGTGGCCAGGTGTGCTTTCCTTCAGCTGTGGAAATTATACCAGCTACGGCCCTACCTGGACGAGCGGAGTCTCATGACAGTCACACATGCACTGGTAACATCTCACATAGATTACTGCAATGCGCTCTACGTGGGGCTGCCCTTGAAGACGGTCCGGCGACTGCAACTGGTCCAGAATCGAGCTGCGCGGCTAGTGAGTGGTGGAGCTGTTAGAGATCACATCAAGCCGATTCTGTTTAATTTACATTGGTTACCAGTTACTGCCTGGGCCCAATTCAAAGTGCTTGTTTTGACATATAAAGCCCTAAACGGCTTGGGCCCTGGATACCTGAAGGACCGCCTCCTTTCATATGAACCTACCCAGCAGTTAAGATCTAACCAGGGGGCCCTTTTGAAAGAGCCATCCCTTAAGGAGGTAAGAGGGACGGCTTGCAGACAAAGGGCCTTTTCAGCAGCTGCCCCCAGACTATGGAATGCCCTCCCGACTGAGATTCGTCTGGCGCCGACACTGATGACATTTCGGCACCAGGTCAAAACCTTCCTGTACCACAAGGCTTTTAACTGAAATAATATTAGCTGTGGGTCTGATGGCAATTTTATATATATATTAATTGTATTTTAATTGTACATGTCTTTATTGTATTTTAAATGCTGTAAGCCGCCCAGAGACCTTTGGGTAGTGTGGGCGGCATATAAATAAAATAAATAAAATAAATAAAATAAATAAATAAAGGAATAATCAGCGCTTCAACAGGAATGTCGGGTTGTCAGCTGGAGATGGCAGAAAAACCCTCGGTGATGTCCAGAAACTAGCTGGATCCAACTGTCTCCAAGACAAGACCCCCTTAATGGATTCCCCACCTCTATGGGGGGGGTCACAGTTTGCATGCAATGGGGATTTGTTTTTCATGGAAACTATGGCAAGGATCACCCACCCAATGTCTGAAGAGGTGAAATTATCATATCTGCAGGATTGCCTCTTCCCATATATTTCTATCCAGACCTTAAGATGCCTTCAAGAAATCAGTGGTGATTGATGGACAGTAGAGGCTGAACCTTTCCAATGGTGGTGCCCTGGTTCACTCCACCCATCCACTGAATTAATGTAATGTGTTATTTATAGGGATGTCTTTGAAAATTATCCAGAAACATCAGCTGATTCCAAGTAAGGCAGCAATGCTAATGAAAACTAACTGATACCATTGTATAATTTCTATGCTTTGTCATCTACAGTGGCACCAGCCCATTTTGGCTCCCAGTTCCAAAAGTTAATTTTATCAGGTGCCCTCGCTAAAATGTTCACCTGACATCTTCATTGTGATCTTTCTGATCTTGAGTAAAGGCCTTTTTATTTTCTCAGACTTATGATCATGGGATGGGCAGATACATTAGAATAACCTAATGATATGTTCAAAAATATCTGGTGTCTATAAAATACAAGATTGTGCAAAGACAGTTCATCATATAGTAAGAAGACTGAGAAGGGGGGAGGGAAAGAGAGGGAAAGTCAGACGGGAAAAGAAATTTGCTGTATATAAAGTTTTTACCATGAAACATTGGGTTTACCTAAAGTAAACTTCTGGCTTCCTAGCACTGACATCAGTAAGCAGCTAACAGTGTGTGAAGATAATCCAGTGTTTTACTTGCTAAAATAACATGTCATTGTAAAATATTGTCAATAAAAATACACATACAGTCTTTTGGATATGTAGTACAGAGAGAGAGAGAGAGAGAGAGAGATGGCTGGGTTGGCAGAAAAAATGAAGACAGGACAGGCTGACTCACTGGAACAGAAAGTGAAATTAAGTTTATCAGTCTGAGGGTGATGAGTTCATAAATGAACCAAGGAAGAGATATCCCCACTTGCCACATGCTACTTGGCAGGATGGAGTAGAACAAACTCCACCTCCACAGATGGAGGGAAAGACAATAGTTCTATTCCCGATTTCCCATTTTTGTACGAAGAAGGTCCCAGATTCAGTCCCTAGTACTCCCAGGAGATGTGGAAGATTTCCTGTCTGAATTCCAGGAGAGCCACTGCCAGTCAGTGTCAGCAGTATTCAGTTGGATGGATTTGTGATCTAACTATGTTACTGACCTGGTGGGCAGGTCTGTCAGGAGAACATGGATCTTCTGACCCAACTCATCCTGCCTCTTATGCAGCCAGTGGGCAGCTTTCAGGCTGCGGGAGAACTGGCCCACCAGTTGGCAACATTGCTCCAGGAGTGCCCACATCTCCCAGGTGCCTGCCTCCCACTTGGGCTTGATGTGGCTGCCCAAGCCGAGGGCATCGTGCACCACAAGGTGTAATTTGTGCTCCGCGCGTACGATGCCCTCAAAGCCCACCGCGTTCAATGCCGCCAACATGTTCCGCCCAACATCTGTGACCATATGGCAATGGGTCACCCACCCCTCTAGTACCCACTCCTGCAGCGTGGACAGGAACTCATTAACAATGTTCCTCCCTGTCACCTGAGCTTCTATGTGCCGCGCCTGCAGCAGAACGGACCTGTAGCCTGCGGGCAGGGCAAGGGCCTCGTCCTGCGGCCCTGTCACCAATGCCCTGCCACTACTCAAGTCCTCTGGCTGCCACCGGTGGGCTGTGAGAGGTAGCCATGCTGACCTCCACTCCACGGGTCCTCTGTGAAGTGCACCTTGCGCCCCTGTAGCCATGAAAAAGGGTCACGGACCACCTCACAGAGTCATAGAGCGAGGGCAGCACTCTAGAAATGAGAGTTCTCCATGAGGGGAGGTCGTACCAGGGGGCAAAAAAAATGCAGCAACCAGAGGAAGGCTTGGGATTCCACGATGGACAATGGAAGTCCGAGCAGGGCAATCGTCTCAGCGACAAGACCTGCTGGGCCTTGCCCTTCGAACGTTGGCTGAGGGTCATGGTGGACCCAACGGGTGCCACTTCATGGAGTGTGGCCTGCCTCAAACTCCTGGCCCCTGTGGCTGCTCCTTTGAAAGGAGGCGCCTCCTCCTGCCTCTTTTCTGACCCCCCTGAAGCTGCTCTTTTCCCTCTCCCAGACGGCGTAGACAGAAGCCTTGGGTGGTGCCTCTCCAGATGTTGGTGGAGGGCGGTGGAGGACATATGCCTGGGGTCTGACCCCCTCCGCACCACACCAATGCAGGTATTGCAGCGTGCCAGCCGTGGGTCATTGCTGAGCACCATGAAATGATCCTGCATGGCCCCTCTGCCGTCTTTGCCCAAACAAGGACCCACTGCCTGCCCCTGACTGCTAGCCTGGGAAGAACTCTGTGTCCCAGGGGTGCTGCTGGTCTGGGAGGAGGGAACGGATGACTCTGGGAAGGGGGGGCTGTGAAGCCTGCCCTGCTGTTACTGGTTCCAAATCGGACTGGGGATCTTTGGAAACCACTCCTCAGATTCCTCTAGGAAGAGGAGCGACATTTCTTTTGGCACCTCTGGAAGCTTTGCTTCCCTGCCTGCCTGCCTGCCTGCCTGCCAGGTCACCGGAGGAGGGACAGTGGCGGCACTGGTGGTTATCGTAGACATGGTTGTGCACGTGTTGGTTGTGATGACGGTGCTGCTACCTAGCCTGCGTAGCTTCACAGCCTTCTTCCCCTTCGAATGCCCCTGAAGAAATCCCTTCATTTTCTACTGCCTACCTAACAAAACCAACTAAATACAGTGGTGCCTCGCATAGCGAGGTTAATCCGTTCCGGATTAACCTTCGCTATAGCAAAACATCGCTAAACGGAAATTAAAAAGCCATAGAAATGCATTGAACTTTGTTCAATGCATTCCTATGGCTTTAAAACTCACCGTTAAGCGATCTTCCTCCATAGCGCCGCCATTTTCGCGCCCTCGGTAAGTGAGGGCAGGGCGCGAAAATGCAGCGCGGACCTTCCGGCGGCCATTTTGGAACCGCCGATCAGCTGTTCTCCCCCACTTCGTTATGCGATATTCGCTAAGCGAATCGCTTAGCGAATATCGCAAAGCGAAAAAACGCCATAGGGGCCATCGCTGAGCGAATGCTCCAGCGATGGCCCAGAGCCCCTCATTAAGCGATTTAATCGCTCAGCGGGGCGCTCGTTAAGCGAGGCACCACTGTAAATAAAGCAATGGAGTTTGAGGAAGGAAACTAATAGAGATTGTGTATAAATTTTATCTTTAGAACGATGGTGGTGTAATTCTTTTACTAAAATGTGGCCTGCCTGCCTAAACAAAGCCCCTCCTCTGTATAATGTAATTAGAAAAATCCCCCCCAAAAAAGCCAAAAAAGTCCAAAAAGAAAAGCCCTGCCAGCTAAGTCTCAGTCAGAGACACCCCCCATTCCCAAAAAAAGTAATTTTGGAAGGAAAAGGAATGATGGATCAAGCCACCCACCATATTCCCTAAGAGACACAAGTTCTCTAAGATGAACTTTTAAAAATTGAATACACACACACACACACACACACACACAATAAGTAGTTTTGGAAGGAAAAGGAATGATGAATCTAACAGCCCACCAAATTCCCTGAGAGACACAAGCCTCTCTAAAATAAACTTTTGAAAAATGAATATAAAGGAAAAGAGATTCCACAGATGACAACAGTTCCCCCCATCCAAACACACACACACACACACACACACACACACACACACACAAAGACCCCTACCTCTCCAGGAAAAAAAGGTTTGATTGATTTTGAAATAAAATCAAGCCCTTCTGAAGTAGCCTGAGCTACCTGAAATCCCTCCCCAAATTCCCAGTAAAGTTGATGTTGATTGATTAATGATGATGATGATGATGATGATGATGATGATGATGATGATGATGAAAAAGAAAAATGAGTGCATACATCTACACTGGCAACTCTCCCAGCTTTCAGGTGGGGTATTCCTCATCTGCATTGGGATTTGAGACCATGACTTTTTGTATGCAAAGTACATGCTCTATCAATGAGTAGCAGCTTTCCCAGAATCTCAGGGTGTGGTCACACGGAGAAACAGGAGTTTAGAGTGCTTGTGAAGCAGTCTGGTGCAATCTATTTCCCAGTGCTCATACAACACACAGGGAAGTGCGGCCTGGACACCCCTTCTTGTTCCAGCAATAGGGCTTCTACTTTTTGAGGCTGGGTTGGAGCAATTCTCTGGCAAACAGAAGGGTCGCTTGAAGGGAAAGTGCTCCCTGCAAAGCAATCCTTTCCAACACACCTTTCCCATCATCATCCAATCACATCCATGGTCCCCTACTTGATCAACAGGAATTAACAGCTTGGTTGGCCCCACAGGGAAGTAATGTGAATGTTATCTGACACTGAACAGCATTCAAGCTACTGTCTTCTTTGTTTTTGAAACAAAGCTTTTGTTTTGTCTGTTAACATTAAGCAGCAGTCTGCTAGTTAACTGAACGATAAACTTCAACATAGCAAAATAACTATCATCATGTGACATTTGCATGCTATTAAAGCACTCCTTAATTCCATGCAGCACAGAGCTGTTTTTCAGGCATCAGTGCTCAAAGCAATGTCCTTTGCCTTTGGTTTTTCAAAAAACAGAACCAGCCTGGAACTCACCCTGTGTAAACCTTAAAAACATAGAATATAAATCCAGTTAAAAGGCTTTAAAAACTTTAGTTTCTTCACAGTTCCTAGTCAATCTTCTCATTCCTTCTCCCATGTTGCAATTATTTTATTTTTGACTACTAACATAACATGTGGAACCACTGTTTTGCAACCATTGTTCCTGGCTAAGTTCTACCCCGTAATTTTAAACACAATTTTACTAGCTTGGCCACTTCATTTCATTTAACAGAAATGAAAAAGAAAGCATCCTGTATAGCATGGAAGTCTATATCAGCATGTTGAATATCCATCTGTCTTGTTTGCTTTACTAGAGGCAGAGTTGTTTTGCTGATGACCAGGACAACATGCCAATGAGTCATGAGATGACCTCTTCTTCTACCATCAATAGGAACCATATCCTGTGAGTTTTGAGTTTGTATGGGTTGCACCAACACTGCCACAACATTTTATGCTCCCCTTCACTAAGCTTTTAGGGAACTTCTTTAAAAAGAAGAATGCTAAGGAAGGGAACAATGGAAGTTGCCTTGAAACATGTTTCTCTGTCCTCATAGTCCAGCAATTTGCAACATTGGGCCCTTATTTTACACTTCAGCTTCTATAAATCCCAGTCACCATGTTTAATGACCAGAGATTACAGGAACTGGGAGATAAATTAGAAAAATCTGGAAGGCCATAGATTGAGGAGTACTGTCATTTTCTGGTCTCTAGAATTACCTGGTGGTTGGACAGTGTCACCGAAGCTACCAACGTGAATTTGACCAAACTCTGGGAGGCAATGGAAGACAGGAGGGCCTGGCGTGCTGTGGTACATGGGGTCACGAAGAGTCGGGCACGACTTAATGATTAAACAACTAGAATTACCTTTCCTTTCTAAATGCCCTTTAGATGTTTTAGTCTAAACTCTCATGCTGCTTGAGGTGGTTAGGAATTGTAATCCAACACAACCAAAATGTAGTCTAGTGCAGGGGTTCTCAACCCTCAGTCTGTGGCCCAGTACCGGCCCATGGCCTTGGCAGGACCAGGCCACAGAGACAGATATCCTGGTCCACATGCACGCACGCCCCCACCACACGCAAACAATGTTCTACTGTATATACAAAGTGTTTCTTTGTCTTTTAGGAATCATAGAATAATGGAACTGAAAGGCCCTCAAGTCCAACCCCTTGCTCACTGCAGGAATCCAGGATAAAGTGCATCCGACAGATGGCCAGCTAACTTTCTCTTGAATGTTTTTAGTGTTGGAGAGCTCATCACATTCCAATGTAATTGGTTCCATTGTTGTACTGCTCTAACAGTTAGGAATTATTTTCCAGATATTCAACCAAAATCCAGCCTCTTGTAAGTTGAGTCCATTATTACATGCCCACCACTTTTGGATGATTGGGAACATATCCTGCCCCTCCCCTGTATGACAGTCTTTCAAGTATTTGAAAAGTACTCTCTTATCTCTCCTCTGTCTTCTTCTCTCGGCGCTAAACATGCCCAGTTCTTTCAGTCTATCCTCTAGGGCTTGGTTTCCAGTCTCCTAATCATCCCTGTTGCCCTCCTCTAAATGTGTTCCAGTTTATCTGGATCCTTCTTGCAGTGCAATGTCGAGAGCTGGATCAGAGGAAAGGACTGAAAATATTCAGAAACTAAATTTTCAAGAGAGTATTTGTTTCCAGCACTATTGGAAGGGATACTACTGAAGACACCTCTTTATTCAGTAGATTCAACAAGCCTCCCAGGAAGACCAAATGTATATCTGACTTGATAGCAGTGTGCAGGGAATCCTTCAGAATCCTTTCTTTTTCTGTGCAGCTTTGCAGTCATGCAGAAACATACTAGAGCTACTCTGATACTGCATTTGCACTATTAACTATTGCAATTCACATCAGTCTGTGCTTTGCTTACACAGCAATTGAGACTGCAGCATGAATATGCCTTCTTTCTGAAGCAGAAAAAGTGCCAAGAGTGACCCCAGAAAGTGATGGGTATGTTATACTGTAGCTGACCATATATGTTATAGGAAACAGGGTTGAGGGGCAGCCCTGTATTAAAGTATTTATAGTTCTAAGCATGTCAACAGTCACTTTTACTATAAATCAGCCTTCATTGGACAGAAAAAATGTGGCTGTAACCCTAGCCATCTGTGAGTCCCACTGAATTCAGTATGAATTAATGAAACATTGCCCTGCAAGTGTGTTAAATCTGCTCTCTATTCCAATCCAGATAGAATCCAGGCTTGGTTCCACCCCACCCCACTCCAACAGGATGTCAGGATTGGCAAGGATTACCACATTCCAATCTACGTACGCCCAACAGAAGGGAAACTCATGGAATTAAACACTTCAATAAGGCATTATTCATCAGGAAACCACAAGCTGCCGTTTTGCTTTAACATGGGTCTCCTCCAAACAAAACGCTTCCTGAAGCGCAGCTTGGAAAGGCCTTCCCATTAAGTGATTATTTGGGGATTTTCAAACTTTCCTTCAAAGCTGCAATAGACCTTTTGATTGAAATGACAAATGGATCTTCCTTTTAGACAAACTCATTACATAGCACACTATGCACTAAAAGCCCAGGATGCTATTATGCAACATAGCAGCAGGAGAGAGTAATCCTGATTAAGTATATGGTTGCAGGGGAGGGGGAAATAACATGCTGATCATTCAACACATGGGGTGACCGCAATGGTATCTTATGTGGCATGACAAAGGTAGGAGTCTAGATGGGTTGCATTTCACAGAATTAAGCCATATTGTACCTTGAGAGGTGTACCATTACTCATTCCAACATGAAAAGGGCAACTACTTCCCATCTTTCCCGTAACAATATGCCTTGGAAAATCCCTGCTGCAACATCTTGCTCTTATCCTAAATTGCTTCCCTAACCTTAATACAAGACAGTAGTACAATGACATTGAGTCATATAGACTGCAAGCAATTTCTACTCTAGTCAATTCACACTGAGGAAACAAGAGATGGCAACCTTATTCTCATTCATAGAATAATTGAGTTGGAAGGGGTCTCTTAAGGTCATCAAGTCCAACCCCCAACTCACTGCAGGAATCTGAATCAAAGCAGATCTGACAGTTGGTTGTGCAGTTTTCTCCTGAATGCCTCCAGTGTTGGAGCACTTCCCAAGGTAATTGATTCCATTGTTGTACTGCTTTTAACAGGTTTCTCCTGATATGCAGCCTAAATCTGGCTTCCTGTAACTTGAGCCCATTATTACGTGTCCTGCACTCTGAGATGATCAAGAACACATCCTGCTCCTCCTATGTATAACTTCCTTTCAAGTAATTGAAAAGTGTTATAATATCTCCCTTTAGGCTTCTCTAGGCTAAACATGCCCAGTTATTACAGTTTTTCCTTATAGGGCTTGGCTTCTAGTCCCCTGAAATTCCTATTTCTGCAACACACAATTTGCACTTTAAAAACTTTGGTTTTCAACCACTGGCCCTCCACTTGTTTGGGCTGTGGAGTGGCCAACATTTGGACCTTGAACTGTTGCTGAATTGCAATTCTCATAATCCCTCACAATTGACAAGATGATGATCTTTCCTGTGACAGCCCAGGATATGGATGGCTACAACATTCTTACCCTGGTTCGAAGCATCATGATGATGGAGCAGCCTTGTCAGATCTAGGCAGATCTGCAGTACCTGGATGGGAAAAATCTTTTGGCCTGGCATTCTACTTACAATTAGCCACACTTTGTGTCGTAGGCAGCAGAGCCACTCTGGGAAAAGGAAAGGCAGCTTCAAAGGAGTTAACACTTGTTTGCACTAAGGGAAGAATTTTACAGCATCATGAACATAACGTTTACAGCTGTTAAGATGAAATGTGTGTGAGTGTAAAAAGCTATGATATGCCCATCTTTCAGGCTCAAAGTTTTGAAAAGCAACATCAGCCGGGGTCTCAAGAGTGCTCGATGGTTATTCTTAGACCCTAGAACCTCCCTTTGTGAGTGATTTTAAACTCCTGAAATACGTGGCATTCTGTGATTTTACCCACTGTGCTAAAATGTTCTACTGCAGGAATGTTGAATTGTTTTAAAGGCTATTCATCTCGTTTTGCTGTTCTTATTTGGCTGCTTCCAGGAAGTTTTGCAAATGTCATTTTTATTTCACATAGCGTATTGTTTGCCAACTCCAGCCTTTAAAAATGAAAAGCAGGGCATTTAAGATTTAAATAAATAAATAGCCAAAATGTTTGACAGCAGCTGGCAGCACACATGCCAAGGAGGATTCTTAAATGTTTGGGTTTTTTAAAAGGATGCAAAAGGACACAGTGCAGCAGGACAAACGAAGGGGACGTAACAACTTGTATACTTGGTACCTACAGTGCTGCATTCCTGCCAGTGTCAACCCGATCTGGATCTGGAGCACTACTCTTGTGAGGGCTGAGGGACTCTCAATGAAATACTTGTTCACGGGCCACTCACTACCATGCCAGATGTACTTCTTACAGGTACAAAGGATACCTTGATAGGAGTAGGAGTAGGAGCGGGGATGCAGTGTGATATGAAAAGCCCATGCATATCGTCCAGACTTAATTTGGAGAAGTGGCATCAAGAAATAATTCTCAACAAGACTCAAGTCTCATCTAAAATACTCTTTAATATGTTTTCTTCCATGATCTAATATACAAATGCAAAGGTAGTAAAGAATTCCTCCTATGCAAACTTGGGTGAAATATATCAAAGTCAACTTTTTGTATTTTATTTAAAAAATCCTCAATGGCAACCTGGAAAAGAAGAAATTTTAAAATATTATTAAAGTGTAATACCAAGATACTCATAAGCAGCAACAGCAAAGAGAACACCAGTCTATATAGGGATCAAGGTAAAATAATTTATAGCATTAATGAATGTACAAGTGTCAGAAGAAGTAAAAATGCAACTAATCCATATTTCTATGATATGTGCATTTTTCAAAATGGTTGTTTGGGAACACTCTGCAGGATAAGCAGATTCTGGATCTCAGAGACTGCTCTCTGCTCTCAGATGGCTACATTCAGACTGATACTCCTTTCTGAATGGCGTTAAGCTTGGTGTTATTTGATTTCTATGTCTAAATCTAGAAATCCTTATTTTCATGAAAGGCTCTAGAGCAGTGGCCCCCAACCTTTTCTGAACCGCGGACCGGTGGGGATCTGTGTGTGGCGGGACACACCCTCCACACTCACGGAAGGGTGGGGCGTGCTTGTGCACATGCGTGTCGCATGCATGTGCAGAGGGCGGGGTGTGCTCATGGAGGACATGCTCATGTGCCTGCATGGAGGGTGGCGATGTGCTTATGGAGGGTAGGGGCATCCGTGCGTGCAGGGGGGGCAGGATATCTGTCTCCGTGGCCCCGTCCTGTCATGGCCACGGACTGGCACCGGGCCATGGACCGGGGCTTGGGGACCCCTGCTCTAGAGCACACTGAAGCATCATTCAAACTATAGGCAGCATGGTGGTCTTTCATCCAGAGTGGTCTTATAGACCAGATGGGTGGGGTACAAATCAAATAAATAAATAAAAATAAATTAATTAATTAAATAATTCACAGGGTGCCACTTCCCTGATCTAAGTTATTTTTATAGAATGAAAATGTAGTAGGCCTACTTACTGTACAAAGAAAAGCAGGGAATGCTTTAACAGGAACATTCTTCCGAAAGGACCTAGCCTGTAGTGAGAGAGGTAGAAAGCATTTGAATGTCATAAAATGTCAAAACACTGAACATAATACATTGTGAAGATTTCTCATGAGGTGGGATCTGCCAAGTCCAAATACGTTGCCAAAGCAAATAAGATTTTTCATGCATGTCAGATCAAGAGCCTGGCAACAGATGGGGAAAACTCTACATATTATTTGGAAACATCCCGTACAACTCTTGGGTTTGTTAGTAGCCACCAATTAGCAAAAATATGGTCAATATGCAAATTATTCCCCTAGCAGCATAATCACACAATTTTTCATATCATACCATCACCATAACTTAATTCTAATCAGTTCACTATCAACATATATTAGCACTGCAGTTGCAAATCCAGACATAGAATAATGAGGCAAACTGATCTGGGAATCATTACAGCCACTAGCTCACATTCTTATATCTTGCAGCTAGACGCAGAAGGAAATTTAAATCTATAATTAATATTGTAGGCCACCAGAAAAAGAAGGGGGGGAATCCACAAAACTGCCCTACTCTTGAGCCCTAAAATAGATAGATGAGTTATGTATATTTTGGAGTTTCACCTCTCAAAGTGGAAAGATGTTTGTTTCACAGAGTTACGGTAGCCCAAAAGGAAGTACAAATGCATTAAATAATGCTGTCAGACTCCTGGATGAACAAGTAGTAAACTGGTGGTAATTAAGGTACTCACAGCTGCTGCTTGCTACTCACAACATCACTCTAATACATGCATTTATCCAAAGTGACTAGACCTCTACATCTTCTCCTAGCTACCTATCCTACTGAACTGACAGAGGCAATTACTCTAAGGAACCAGAGAAATCCCACAGGAACATTGCAACTGCATATTTTCTCCACTGCCCTGGTAATGTTAGAGAATATACAGCCTTTAGAGATCTACACTGATTTTTTTGTGATGACCAGAACATTACTCCTCCAACTGTACAGGAGTCAAGTATGTGGAGACACATGGAAAAGTGGCACCTGCATATTTCTCTACTTATCTGAAATAAGTATTTTGGCACCCTGTGGAAGACAAATGCAGGTGAAGTACCATTCCCTTAATCTCTCCTCTTCAAAATTATAATTATCAAGACTAGCAACTTCCTTGGTTTCTTAGAATTCCTTTAAAAGACAAGTACTCCAAACAATAGGAATATTAATAGATGGAAGCTCAAAGCTGGTGAGTCACAAGTGTTATTTTTACATTATCATCATAAGGACAAGCCCCTGCGCCAAGGAGCTGAGAGTCTAAAATTAGGCTTGGGAAAGGCAACAGTCAAGAGAGGAGGAAAACTGGAAGAAAGAAGATGGAGAAGAAGCCTAGCTGTTGAGAGGCTCTGTTAACTATGAACCCGAAACCCTGGAATCTCCTTAAAATCTTTTGCAACCCTCTGTAAGGTTTTGCAGAGCAAACCCTGCATCTTGTGTTGTCCACCCCCTAAAACAGTGTAACTCATACATCAAATAAGAGTTTCTTGCTAACACCAAAAAAATAAGCATTGCCCTTCTCACTCCAAGCCTCTGTTGAAGCTTTGCAGTGGTTTTCCATTGCCAACCTTGCCTTGCAGCAACCCCTCAAACTGGCATACAACAGGTAGTGGGGCTACTGGATACTCCGGATACTTCAAAACCAACATTGACTTTTCACTGTACATCAACACCATTTTAGTAGCTTTTCATATTTTGGACATGTCCACATGGGCTGCTGGGTAAGTGCGGTACAACACCCTGTGGATCATACAGCAATCATGTGGGGACAAGGGATTTACATCTATTAAGGCCGAACAGTCATCCTTTTCAAAGGCTGAGGCTACAATAAAAAAAATAAAACAATGAAGGTGAATTTATTTCAAATAAAGGTGCTGCCTGTCTAGTTACTGCTTTGCAGAGTCTAGAGTAGCCATTCTCAACCTTTTTTGGCCACAGACCTTTTAGGAGCTCTTCTCAAATGCTGAAAGAATCTTGGAGTTGTAGCCCAACTTTCCATAGTATCACCCAAGAGGATCAAGTTGGTTAGCTGATGCCCCAGCCAGTGTTATCCCAGTAGCCCACACTAAGTGGGGCCTCTGAAGAGACTAACTAGGAGATCTGGATCTGAATTATCTCAGTCAGGTCTTCTTGAGTGGGCAACCCTACAATACCATGAAAAGGAAACAGAAAAGGAGGACACTGGGGGTTTGCTGAAACTGTTCTAGCCATCCATCCAAGATACAAATATATGACTGACAGACGTGCCAAGCATAAAACTACAGCCATGGCTGGAGGTGCTCACTAGTGACCAAAGAGTATTTATTGAGAGGATGTTGCCATTCAGGAGGCCAGCTGGGATAAAGGTTATGCCTGGAGGTGTCCACTTTCTTTTCCTATCGATGGCTATCCACCTACTGATGGGGCTTTCTCAATAACCCAACCTTCAAATCATTAGATGCTTCTTAGCAGGAATGCTTGTATTGAAGGAATTTACCCATTTAGTAATGTGAATTACAGTATGTATCAGAAGTGGGGCACATGACAAAATATTTTTAGTGCAATGGACATAGACTTTGAATTGTGTTCCTCCACTGAACAGGGGACTGAACTCAATGGCCTTATAGACTCTTTCCAACTCCGTTACTCTATGTTCTATGAAATAATTTAGTGTATACCATGCAGCACCTCATTACTGTCTCCCACTTCCGCCTTCCTCTCATTCAAGCTCCCTCTCCCCATTCACATTTGTATCTCTCTTCACCCTCCCAACCTCTAATCTTTTAATTATCCTGTTATACCATATTTAGCCACTCAACTCTCATTTCTAGATTTCTATCCCCTTGTTTGTGTTTTCAAAGACTGCTCTTAAGTTAGATCACAGTATTTTTCTACCTTGATGCTGACTTTATTTTGGTTTTCTACTCTGTAGTGTCTTCATTTTGCCACAGGTTTTCATCTTTAATTCTGTGCTGCTTCTCCTTGTTTATGCTCTATGTTTTATATTATTTTTCTTACACTTTCTAGATAACTTTTTTAATCAGGCAGTTTAAAGTGTGATAAAATACTTTTTTGTTGTTGGTTAATTTTCCAGATTGATTTTTAAAAAAATCTTTGAAATTATATTATAATAAGTTGTTACTGGATGGTTTGGATTTTAAAAAAAAATAAAATTTGGAAGGAAAAGCAGGAATGAATAGCGCATTCATAAGCATTCGGTGAAGTGAAATGTTGTACTATCAAACATTTCACTTCATAAAGTCATGATGGTAAAGGTACAATAAGCACGAGATGTACAGAAGCAAAATCATGTCATGATTTTCAAAATTAATACACTTTGGCCACAATCTTGTTTAATGTAGTAAATCACACTATAGCAGGCTCAATGAGTCAACTCCTTCATAAGTTATATTGATTCAAATGGGCCTACTCTAACTGCAACTTACTTTAGTATTATAAATCACAGCTGGGGTAGGCCCATTTGAATAAATGGAATTTACAGAGGAGTTGACTCACCAAATCCCAATTAATTCAGTGGGCCTACTCTAGTGTGATTTACTACGCTAAGCAACACAATTTTGGCCATTATGAGAAAAAAATAAAAATCACCGTCTGAGGGGAAATAACAGTGTTTGTTGGGATCAGCCCCAGAATTCTGAGAATATGAAATGACAAGGAAATTTGAATCATTAGAAAGGAAGAAGGCTTTACTTTGCCCTCTGCTGACCATAAAAAAAACCTTGTCTATGACAGCAACTTCAAACTTCAGAGCTGTCCATCAGTTTTCCTGTGTAAATAATTTTAGTTTACAATAACCAATAATTGCAGCCATCATGTGTTGGTGTATTGACTTAGAAACCAGTTTCCTCTTTGTGACTGATCCTACCAAGCTCACCCATTGCAAACCATTTTTACAAGTAATAGGTTTAAAATACACATATTCTTAGTTTTAAAATCAGGGAAATACCTAGCTATCTAGGGGACAGAATGGGATTAGAATTAGAAAAGGCACCAGTTCATTCAGCATTTGGTGAGAAAGAAGTTTTTGCTCAACATAGTAATCAGAAGCAGAGCGCTTTGCAAAGAAAGACACTGGATGCTCAACAGAAAGTAACAGCTGAGTCTGCTCGCACCACATCACATTACAATATAAACAGCCCACTTCCAAGTCACAAGAGAAAAGGAAACAGATAGGGTTATGCCTATCAATTCAGGACATGTTAAATACAGTACCAGAGTATTGATTATAGTCCATTCTTTTTGTACTGTGACTCTGGGCTTCTGAAGGTAGAAGCTCTGGCAGATTCTTCTACCAATCCGTAAAGGCTTCAAGTATGGCCCCAGCAGCACACCGCATGCCCATCAACCAAAGATCTGCTTTGCCAAGAACAGAAAGAGCCTTATAATGAAAAGATTAGCCACCAGGCAATGAATGGGCTACAGCAGCCTTGAACACAACAGTGTAAGTAGCTGCAATCTGCACTGACAAAATTCCTACATTGATGGAATCACATATCACTGAGGTACCAAAATGACAGTGTTTGATTTCACTCATAATCTCCATCTAAGCAATCACAATATTCCTTAAGTAATACATGCATGGGCTAGGCTTCCATGCATGCAAGCAATCGAGCAACTGCAATGACACCTCCCCCCCCCCCAATTTCTGAGTTCAAAATTTTGTCAACTGCATTCCTAAATGGTTTGCCTAGTACACTGGTCCCTATGTTCTAGAGCAGGGATCCTGTACCGGTCTGTGGCCTGGGCCAGACCGCAGATACAGATCTCCCCCCCAACCCGCATGCACTCCCCCCGCACAGCCCCTTTGTGCATGTGTGCAAGTGCGTGCTCCCACCCCTTCGCACATGCATGCAAGTGCCCCTGAGTGCCCCTGCCCATCCACGTGAGCACCCCTGCTCCTTCATGCATGTGAGTGCACGCGCACGCACGCACGCAAGCATGCACATGCCCCTTCACGCATGCGCGGGAGCACGGGGTGTCCTGCCTTCCCCAACCGTGGTGTTAAAAAGGTTGGGGACCACTGCTCTAGAGGAATTTGAGACCAGAGGTCCAAAAAAGTAATTTTCCCAGGCTCAGGCCAGGAGTACCAGCAGAATCCTGAAGACTGTTGGCTTTGAAACTGGGGGGGGGGACCTACAAAAGGCTATTCTGAAACTGAAGCACCCCACAAAGACAATTGGGCCAGGCTGGATCTAAAAAGAGAGGTAGGATGGGAAAAGATTGCATTCAGTACTGAAAAGGAGCTGGCACAGAAGCCAGTGGGCCGGGTGAAGGGAGAGACTAAAAGAGCTACTTTCCCCATTTCCCCTTATAATCTCACCATGTGGGAGATGGAGAACAGATACTGTAGAAACGTTTAAAGGAAAAGGTAATCCAGTGTTTTCAATGGGGCTGGGAAATAAAGACTTTGAGGGACCTCATAAGACTTTAAAGAAGTGTTTTCCTCCATCACTTGGGAATCTGGAGAGAGACTGGGAACTGGATTGAGCTGCCCCTCCTCTTATGGCAAAACCAGGCATAAGCTACAGTGGGGTCTTGACTTGAGAACTTAATCCGTATTGGAAGGCGGTTCTCAAGTCAAAAAGTTCTCAGGTCAAATCTGCATTTCCCATAGGAATGCATTGAGAACCATTTGATCCGTATCTGCTCTTTTCCGTCCATAGAAACTAATGGGAAGCTGATATTCCGCCTTCGACCACTAGAGGGGGATATTTTGTTTCTTAGGTCAAGAAAGGTTCAGGGAAGGCAGGGAAAATACAGTCCAGGCAGGACAGTACCAGGCAGTTCGAAGACTGTCTCCCAATCCACTCTCTAAACGCTGGGAGGAGTGAGGAAGCAGACAGGCACCCTCTTCACTGGTCAACAGTTAACTGAAAGTTCAAATTTTGCACTTTCCCTGCCTCCCACGTGATTTTTTTTCAGTTCTTAACTCAAATCTAAGTATGTAAGTCAAGTCAATATTTTCCTATGAGAGTGGTTCTTAAGTCAAAATGTTCTTAACTCGAGCCGTTCTTAAGTCAAGACCCCACTGTAAATGCAAAGTTAAATCCATCTCTGAAGCTGCTATTTATACAAGTAAGAAAGCCACCGAGTAAAGAATAATTTCAGATTAATAATTTCCATCAGGACCACAGAAGAGAAAGACAAGGTTAATTCTCCTGTCATGTTGGCTGCAAGCTCAGTAACAGTCAATACCTTTCCCCCTTCACATCTTCTATATGCAGTACAGTGGTACTGCATATAGATTTATGACCATAATCCATTCCAGAAGATGGGTGTAACTTGAAATGGTCGTAAATCGAAGCACCATTTCCCATAGGAATGCACTGGAACCCCATTAATCCGTTCCAGCCGAAAATAATAATAATAATAAAAATCACAAAAAACACCCCCCCATACAGCCAGCCCCACTGGAATGCGATGGGGTTGGAAACACACACACAGAACCAGCCCCATCAGAATGCGATGGAACTGGGGGGAAAACACACACCAAAAAACATCACAGCACAGAAACATAATCCCCCCCAAAACCCAAACCCATCCTGCAAAACAAAGTAAATGTACTTACTCAGGAGCAGAAAGCAGCACCAGGCAGTCCCAAGCCTCCTCCGACTCACACTCTCTAACCGTTGGGGCGAAAGAGCTACAAAGAAGCTCTTCGCCGACCAATGGCTAGTACCTACACTTGAATTCCCTGCCTCTTTTCTGTTTGCAACTCAAAGCTCCGGCCACAAGTCAAAGCAAAATTTTGCAGCCGGAGCAGGTCGCAACTCGAAATGGTCATCTGTCGGGATGTTTGTAAGTCGAGGCAACCCTGTACTTAAAATGTTCACCTTACATGTGAAGGTGTCTTTACAACACAATCCTCAGAAATTGACCCAACTGAGTTTAATAAGGTACAGTGGGGGTGGACAACATGTCACCCTCTGTGTAGTTCTTGTGACCCCCCCCCAACAGTACCTCTGAGGTCTCTGCACTGCAAGCTGTTTGCTCACATAGTCATCTTGTGCCTTTCAGAGGGAAATTCTTCAATGTTTTGAGGGGCCCCAAACACCACTAGAGGCCCCCAGCCCGCCAAGTTAAAAAAAAAAAAGATAACTGGCCACTGAACAGAACAAGGTTGATTTTTACCTAAAATACCCTTCTCTCTTTTTTTCAGTTAAAAACTCAGTAGCAGATAACTAATGTATAAACACTTTTTAAAAAATTGAACATACTAAATCAACCTCTCTAGCCCTGCCTTCAAGGGTGTGCAGCCCTCAAATTGCTGGAAAAACTGAAAAACGGTCCTCAGTTTTCCTGCGGTTGCCCACTCTGAGGCACAGGATTTCACCTTTAATGCCCATCTCTGAAGGTGATGTCCAGTCTAGTTTATTTCTTATCCCTCCTACCATGGGTGAGGCAAACAATCTAACTAAAATTACTGTATTCAAGTAGTCACAAGATTTCTCAGTTGCAGACTGGTTCTCTCCTGCAACCCCATTCAAACCACAAAAGACTGTTTTAAGGCCCACCCGTATCCTGGGCAATATTCCAGCAGCCCACAATCAAAGGCGCTGTCTCTACTGCAAAAACAACAAGAGACAGAAACAGCCAACGAAGGAAGTCACTTTGCAGCCGAAAAAAGTTGCAACGCAACTGTCACAGAGACTTCTGCAAAAACTTGAAACTCACGTGTTCCAGATGAACATGTGCCTGACTGGCAATGTCATATATGACATCTCGCACCTTCTTCTCCCGGTTACGTCTTACGAAATCCTCTTGCGAAACATCATGCTAACATGCCAGGGAGGGGAAAACAGACAGACACACACCAGCAAGTTAGAAATGTTTCTGGTTACGGGGGGCTGTTGCTGTTCACTTGGCAGAGAAAAGAAGTTAAACATCCTTTTACCTCCTTTCCTGAAGCAATACAAAAACTGTCTCCATGGTTGAAACACTGAAGAACAACCCAAGATACTTTGCAAACTGAGGCAAAGAATAAGACTGCCTGACTCTCCGTCCACCAGCATTCCATAGGAGAAAGCCAATGACACAGACAGATTTAGAATCATTATTTACTTATACGGTATTTCTAGCCCAACCTATCTTGAGGGATTTCAGGGTGAGGTATAAACAAACAAAAACTACCCAACAACCTGAAAGACTGGAAACTAAGACATGATCTCACATAGTGTGGAATGCTCAGATAAATAACCAAGTTTCAGCCTGATGCTGCAGGAAAGGCTATGTCAGCTCCTGTTAAGCCTCCAAAGGGAGGGTATAACTGGGGTGCCATCACCATGAAAACTCTTCTCCTGTTCCTTCCAGCGACAGGACACAGCCACTCTCAAGCAAGCAAGTCCATCTGGAGGAAACTGGCTGGATAGCTCAGTGAGACGGAGCGCCCAACGGAGGAGTCAAAGGTCTGGAGTTTAATCCCCCACTCAGCTTTGCAGGAGAAGAGACCGACTATGTGGTCTTGGGCCAGCTAGGCAGTCCCACAGAGCCCCCAGAGAAACAAAATGGCAAACTGCTTCTGAGTATTCTGTGTCTGGAAATGGTCTCCATAAGTCAGAATCCATGATTTTGTAATTTTTTAGCTGTTAAGTCGTGTCCAACTCATCGTGACCCCATGGACCAGAGCACGCCAGGCCTTGCGCCTTCCCAATGTGACTGGCAGCATAGTCTGTGTGGATGTCTTTGACTCAGGTTTTTGCAGGAGAGAATCCAGGATAGCACATAATTATTAAAATTAACACATGGAGAAAAGTTCTTCCTCAGATATCTAGGGGGGAATGTGCTCTCTCAAATGCACTTTTAGTAGAAGGACAACAGAGAGGAATCAAACCTCTTGGCAGGGAGCCCCAGAGTCTGGAAACACTATCAGCAGAATCTACCTCCAAACCTGCCACCATGACAGCATCTACTACCACATACAAAGGTAGCAGACCAGTTTATGGTAGGGCACAGAGCAAAACTATCACAAAAACATGCTGAGAGAGTTTTTTCACATATGCACCAACAAAACATAGGTCAATCAATGGAATGAGCATGTGTATCTGAACAGCCACATTCACCATGTGATTCCAGTATAACTTTGAACAAGCTGCTATCTGTGCAAGCTTTTCAACCCCCTTGGCATTCAGTTATCGCAAGGATCAGCCATGTACAAAGATAAGATTTATTCTGATGATTACGTTAAAAACTTTCAGATGTTTCCTGCTTCTTTGTCTTACTGCCAGAACACAGTCAGGCTATACAGCCAACACACAATTTCAATGAAAAAGCAATACTGGTGCCAGTGGAATGGATGCATTGTCCAAACACCATCAAAAACTTTATACTGAGAGTCTGAACTAAAATAGATGAGGAGACCCATAGACTGAAAATGGAGTTAAAGGTACAGTTCCGAAATAGAGCTACAAAACTTTCCTCCCCACCCCTGGGCTACAACTCTCAACATGCCCCAGCCAGCATTGCCACTGGTCATGTTAGCTGGAGATGCAAAGAGCTATACTATGCTGGCTGAGACAGTCTGGGAGTTTAGCCCCCCAAAATAACTTTTCCAAACTGTGGAACTGATACACAGCGATATCATCTTACCAGCATGCATATGTCCATGGGCAGAAAGACCAACCCTCTGCTGGCATGGTACGGGGTTGCTCTTAAGCAGGTTACAATGCCTTGTGCCTTCCCAATGTGACTGGCAGCGTGGTCTGCGTGGATGTCCTTGACTCCTGCGTTGGCAGACAAGGACAGGACATTTCGACACACTGTAATTATGTCGTTATTTCACTTGTGCTCAGAGATATACACTTTCTACCTAAAAAGAAACTTGAAGCATCAAATAATAAAATGCAGATTAACGACATAATCTTGATGAAAGCGGTACATAAAGACAAATACATTAAAAACATAACGAGAAAATACATCACCAGGCAAGATCTATTCTATGTCTGTGTAACATTAATCTCCACCCATGAAGCTATACTGCCTCTCGTGCAAACCATTTCACAACGGTCAACCACTTGCAGCCTGGGAGTTATGTGAGCATACTGACAAAACAGTACATGGGACACACTTAGCACCCAACCCGCTCGCTTGCAGATGGGTGTTCACATGGTTGCAGATGATATCACATGCCAAAGAAAGGCTTGAATAAAGCTTTCCTTCCAGACAGAAAGACAACAGAGAAGAAGCAAACGGAGCCTCTTTTGCCAGGAAGTCCCAGACTCTGGAAGTGGTCTATTGCAAATATCTTCTCTTGTGAACCCTAAAGATAGTGGGAACTATAGAATGCCCTCCCCAAGAGAACATTAAAGCCACACAAGCTCATATGGGAGAATGTGGCCTTTTGAGTAAGTAGCCTGATTCCACATTACACGGGTCCTTATAGGCTCTGTGGATGATATTCTAAGCACATTACATCAGAATGCATCCTCAACGACAAACAAAAGGGACATTAAAATGCTATTTGAATTTCCCATTATGTTGGTCTCATGTTGTTCATGTTGAGTCTCTTTCTTGGTTTCAGACATACAGCTTCAAAAAAAGAGGCAAATATATATAGAGAGCTATATAGAGAGCTATATAGCTATATAGCTATATAGCGAGCGAGCGAGCGAGCGAGAGAGATGATATTGTATAACTGATAACAGAAACCCCTACTGATCAAATTACTCCAAGAGCTACTCATTAATCTAGCCCTACCTTTCACCCATGCCTAATCCAGAGACCTTCAGGTAGTGTGGGCAGCATATTAGTTAAATAAATAAATAAATAAATAAATAAATAAATAAATAAATAAATAAATAAAGAAAGAAAGAAAGAAAGAAAGAAAGAAAGAAAGAAAGAAAGAAAGAAAGCAAGCCACATTTTACTGGTGAATACCAAAACTGTTGTGATCCATTTCCTTTGTGAGAAGCCACAATCACACATAGAGGTCACAATCAGACGTCCCTAATTCAGCAGACCATCAACGAAAGACCATTTTTCCAGACACGGGAATCAAACTTGCACCTACCAAGCATTTCCAGCGTGAGATAAAGGAGAGCACTCTGTGTGTTTTCAGCATATTTTTCAAGTTCACTGATATCCCGATATGGTCGATCATCCAAATTTTTCTCCTAAGGGTTTGAATAGAATGGGTTATTGGAAGGTGAACTGCTCGTAACAGACACATTAGTGAAGATTAGCAAAGCAGCTCCATGGAAGGCCTTCAACACACTTAGTACTCTCTCCTCAACAGGGAACCCAAGTGGTTTGCATAAAGCAGAGGTGTTCAAAATGTAACAATGCAGCTTTTTACAAGAGAATGTATAAAAGATCGGAATGAAGAGAAGGAAACAGAAAGATGGCTAAATGCAGAAAAGGACAGGATTTCTTCACCAATACGTACCCAGATACATAGCAGGAATTTCAACAGATGAAATCTGGGCTCTTAAAATTCTTTACATTTTATAGCTCTTAAAAATACAACAGTCCTGGCTTCTTTTGTACATTTGGCAGGAGAAGAGTCGAAATGGAACCCAGGTTGCAAAATGGGATTCAATGTGCTATGGATTCAGAAAAGAATCAAGACACCTGGCATAAGGAACTATTGATTTCTGCCTACTACTACCATCACTCTTTCTGTACGTCAGAACTAACATGTGGGCTGCCACCAACCCGGCCTGGAAATTAAGAATTATTTATGAAACATAAAGTGTCATTTTATACACGTGGGGGTTTTTGGTTCAGAAAGTTCCCCTGTGCCCTCCAGAGATCACAAGGAACAATTTTGCAATTTTCTAAGGCTCCCACAGCATCCATTCACATGCAGCAAACCTTTTAAAATAGCCTTTTAAATATGTATTCTTGAAGGCTTTCACGGCCAGGATCCGATGGTTGTTGTGGGTTTTCTGGGCTGTTTTGGCCGCATTCTTAAGATTTTTCTTTATAACGTTTCACCAGTCTCTGATGCCAGTCACAGAGACTGGCAAAACTTTAGGAAGAAAAACCTTAACAACACGGTCAAAAAGCCTGGAAAAAACACAACCACCACCAGATGTTTCAATACTTTTGACCACTAGATGGCATAAGAGGGCTTTTTAGTAATTCTCCCGCTATTTAAAAAAAGATAAAGTGGGGCAGCATGGAGGACATGGGAATGTTGCAGCCCTCCAAGATCCAGGAATGGGTATATGTAACCTCCCAGATTTCTGAAGATTGCCCACCCCTACTATTCATGTTTATGCAAGAATTAAATCCACTCTGATGATAGAACTTTATCCCTAGGAAATGCATTTAGGTAGCAGCCAGGAAGCAACAGTGTATACTCACTGGACTTTCCTGCTTCTGCTAGAACTGCCAAGTTATTCTCCCTTTTAAGCCCTCCCTGGCTGGTAAAAATCATCAGGGAGAAATGGGCAAGTGGGTAGGGGAGTGACAGACTTGCCACCTCCTTGCTACATCCCTAAAGTATAGACTAGTAACATCTCTGTTGAAAAGCACTCCTTGAACCTCCACTATATCAGGTAACTACCAGCCAGTCTCCAATATTCAATTTCTGGGCAAAATAATGGTGCATGTGGCAGTTCTTCGGGTCCGGGAGTTCTGGATTATCTGGGTTTATTTTAATCTGTCTTTGGGGCTGTTTATGAGAAGAAAGTGGCTTTGGTCACCTTGGTCCATAACCCACCGTATTTCTTCCATGTATAAAATGACACCTTTTCCTCAAATAATTAGAGAAAACATTGATGGGTCGTTTTATACACGGAAAGCAGCTGCAGGAGGCGGAGAATGGGGCAAAGAAGCAGCCGGGCTGGGCCACCTCTCACGGCTGCCCATTGACTGCTGCCGCCGCCACCCAATCGCCCCCTCCAGCGATCATCTCCTTGCGATCAGGCAGCAGTGGCAACAGTCAATGGGCAGCTGTGAGATGCGGCCGAGCCCGGCTGCTTTTTCCCCTCAGTCTCCGCCTCCTCCTGCTGCTGCTGCGTCCACCACTGGTTGCAAGCTCAGTGATCGTCCAGCCCTTTGATCCCTGCTTTCCCCTTCCTTTTGCTAAGCCCCGGGTTTAGGAAGTGGTGGGGAAAGAAGGGATCAAATTTTCAAATTTGGGGTTAGAAAAGGGGGAGGTGTCTTATACATCGGGTCGTCTTATAAATGGAAAAATACAGTATATGAAGACCTGGATAGGGGAGTGTATCCTGTTGGTTCTGCTAGAGTTCTTGGCAATACCATCAACCATGTTATACCTCTGGATCATCTCTCACAGAGAGGTCTTGGAGACACGGTTTTATAATGGTTCCAGATGTTCTTGGAGGGATATACAAAAGATAATGCTGGGGGACTCTTCTTCAACCTGCCTCTGGGTTTTTTTGTTCAGAATTCTTTTTGTTCCCTGTGATATCTGACTTATATACGAAACTGCTTGAAGATCTTGTCCAGAGTCTGGGGATTCAGCACTGCTAGTATGCTGATGACACCCAACTCTGTTTTTCCTTTTAATTAAAAACCAGTGATACTGTTTTGGTTCTAGGCCAGTGACTAGTGTCAGTAATGGAATGGAAGAAAGTGAATAAACAGAGGCTTAGTCCAGACAAGAGCAGGGTACTCCTGGTCAAATGGAGGTCAGCTCACAAAACAGGGATGCAATCTGTGCTGGATAGTATTACACTTCCCCTAACAGTTCAGGCTTGCAACTTAAGATATGCTTCTGAATTTATCTCTGGCCTGAATCCAGATATCTAAGTCTTGTGTAGAAATATATTTGCATAGTTAAAATGGATGTCCAGCTGTGCCTATTCCTGGAGATGTCTGGTGTGGTCTCACTGATACATGCTTTAATCATATCTTGCTTGGACTGCTGTAAAGCGCTCTTCATGTGTCTGCCTCTAGAAAACATTTGGAAACTTCAGAAGATCCAAGATGATGGAGCTAGACTGCTCACTGGAGCTGGTTAGAAGGGAACCAAAACTGCTTACAGTCCAGTTCTTCAAAGTGCCTGCTACAATGAACTAAAAAACTCAAAGCAACTTGTGCCCAAGCTATCTGAAAGACTGCAACTTCCTATATGAGGCTCCCCATATTTTAAGGTCTTCAGAGGAGGCATTTCTCTCTGTCTTCACTTCCATATATATAACAGCTATAGAAATCCTTAATCTTGTGTCTCCTCAGGCTTATATATATGAATGAACAGCACTGTGTGCATCCCAAAAACCATCTTTAGAGGACTGGAAAACCCATTGGAGCATGTTTTTGGTACCAGCAAATGTAACAGGAAGAGCAGAATGTCTGAGTTTTGCTGATGCTGGATGCAGGTAAACATTTCTGCATACAAAAGTACCGTATTTTTCCATGTATAAAATTACACTTTTCCCTAAAATAATTAGAGAAAAAATTGAGGGTTGTTTTATACACGGAACTAAGAGGGGAGGGGTTTGATCCTTGCTTTCCTCGCAAGAAAGTGGACGGGGAAAGCGATTCCTGCTTTCCCCCTATACTTTTGTTGCAAAAGCTGCTTTATGGAGGGGGAAAGCAACTTTTTGCAAAGAAAGTATAGGGGGAAAGCAGGAATCAAAGCACTTTAGAAAAGGGGGTGTCTTATACATGGGGAAGTCTTATACACAGAAAAATATGGCACATCACTGAATCTTGGCCAATGTCTACAATAGAAAGTACAGTGGACCCTTGACTTACAGACGGCTTGACTTACAGACTTTTTGAGTTACAGACTTCTCTGGCCGCAAAATTTAGGTTTGACTTGCAGACTGAGATTTGACTTACAGATCAGAAAAAAACCAAAATGGAACAAAAATGTCCTGTTACGGGATTAATCGGTTTTCAATGAACTGTAGGTCAATGGAGACTTGACTTACAGACTTTTTGACTTGAGAACCGCCTTCCAATACGGATTAAGTTCTCAAGTCAAGACCCCACTGTAGTCTATGTGACATGTCAAACCATCAGATAATTTCAAATTAAAGAAAACAGTAAAAAAAAGTTTACAAGTTGCACTACTAATGCATCTCTGTTTTATCACAGTTTATCAGTCATGGTTTCTTCAAAAGAATTCAGAGTTTGATGGAAATGGTAAAAATGTCTTATTACTGATCCTATCTTAGGATTCTGTCAGGAAAAATAAAGATATGTCCCAAAATGAAGTCTGGTGTTTTGTTTGCCTGTTTTTAAGTATACAGGCTTTTTAAAAAAAACACACACAAATTATAAACAACTTGTTAAGAATTATAAAGAAAAACTTACCCTTTCATCAATAATTTTCATAAGCCACATTTTGGTCAGCTTTTGCCTTCTGATTGCCTAGAAATAATTGAACAGATTGTATTATTACTCAGAAAAAAAACCTGAATAAACTGAGGCAGAATGGTACGGGACACTGCTCTTATCTACTGGTCATATCTTCTTTATATGATTTACTCTTTCCCCAACAACCATAGCATCTTACAATCAAGCAGCCACCAAAACAAGGATTGTCTCCAAAACAGGGCTAAAAAGCCAGTGTGATGTAGTGGTTAGGATGCTAGACCAGGATGTGGGGAAACTGGACTTCAGCCCCCACTGAACAATGAAATTCACTGCCTGACTATAAGCCAATGACGCTCCCTCAGCACGGCCTACCTGAAATGTTTGTTCTTCAGATAAAATGAAAGGGAAGCAAAGTCACGTATGTCACCTTGAGTTCACTGGACGAAAGGTGAGATACATATGTATAATCAATACATAAATGAACAAAAATAAGTACGAAGATGCTCATATCCTATTTATTCCAGAAAGATTTTTTGTACTCATCATGTTTTTAGTCAAACACTGAATTTAAATCAAGTTTTAGTTTTCTGACAATATTTAAGTTGACTCAGACAAAGCAGAGGTTAAAGGGAAACATAGCTAAGATCAATCATTCAGTGACAGTAACTAGGCACGCAATTTTCAGACTTTTTTATTACAACTATTACAATTCACTAGGAATTCCCCCAGCCACAATTCTGGCATCTGTAGCCTAATAATAATAATAATAATAATAATAATAATAATAATAATAATAATAATAATAATAATAATAATAATAATAATAATAATAATAATAATAATAATAATAATAATAATAATAATAATAATAATAATAATAATAATAATAATAATAATAATAATAATAATAAATCCAACTCCTAAGAGGAATTTCAGCACACACACATGAGGTCCAGCATGTTCTTTTTTGCAGAGGGAAACAGTGAGTGAGACTTGCCAAGGTCGATGGGAACAAGGGGTTATGGGACTAATAGTCTCTTTGCTTATTAGGCTCTGTACATTGTGCCTCTTAAAAAGCTACCAATTCTGATGAAATTTCATAGTTGTAGTGAAAAAAAATCCAAAAATCTCACACCTCAGAATGTACCAGGTTCTGGACATTTTCTTCAGAAGCCTGGATGCTTGTTTTTTAATATACAAATTACTCCAAATTACTAATGATGCTGTGTGTGACTGGGAATACCCACCGTAACTGTTAACAGCTACAACAGTATTGGTCATAAAACTGCTCTCCATACACAGTCACATTTGCCACTGTCAACTCCATATACGAGGGAGAATACACATCATAGGCATCCTTCAGTCTTGAGACACTATGGTAATGTACTCTGTATGGAGGACTTGGAACAGCATCTAGTGTTTTGATGCTGTACGCGAAGATGGAGTGTCCAGGGCACGAATCCTAGGTAAAATAATATGGAGGACAGGCTTTACCCAAGCAGCAAATCTCTCCTCTCCACGTCACTGAAATAGTCCAATGGAAAGGCAAGAGCCAATACAACTGATTTCAGTGATCTTACAGGAGTTGACAGAACGACACAAACTGCCTCCGGGACTCTGGCTCCGGATTTTGCCTTGAGTTTAACTCCTTTTCCATAAGTGGATATAGCCGCAAAGCAGTGGAGGTTTGGAATCGGAGTTTTCCTTCTCCTAGATGGGCTGCCTTCCAGGCTTTGGACCCAACAGTCCAAAGAATTTTAAAAACAATGGTTCCAAAGCAAAGATAAGTGCTTTGCGTATACTTGTGTCCTTGTTTCCAATTTGCTACCAGTAAAGAAAACATGGCAGGCCTCCCATGTTTGGCCTGCCGGGTAACAATACCTTGACCAAACTTTGTCATCCCACTTTGTGATGCAGTTCATCCCCTTTTTAAATATCTGGTCCAGCAGAGACTTTTTGCCCCTCTCTGAGGTAGAGCCATGTTGTCCTCAAGAGACAAGAATCTGGAAAGCAGTAGAGGCTCGCTGTCAGCATAACCAAAAAAAGAGAGAGGAAAAGACCCCAGAAGACGTTTCCTCGAGCAAGAGATCCAGGGCAGGGAAGTTCATTCTAACTTGCTACTTATGCTGCATTTGTGTCTCTCCACCGAAATCACCAGCAGGGCTGGTAATTGATGACAACTCCAACGAGGGAAAAGAGTCAGAGGCATAACACCATTACCAGGTAAAGTATTCTGTATAACAGTTTGGAGACCGAAATGGGTGGCATGGAAAGCCAAAGGTGGCATAGAAATATCTGAGACAGACAGAAGACAGACAGAAAATTATGAAAGCAGATCCTCTCAGGCAAGAGTTCAAAAAAAGAGAAAGGTGGTTTGTTTGGAAGACAGTCCCTCCATGAAGCCATGGAAGGCGAGGCAGTTCATCATGTGCTGCCTCTGCTGTATTATCGTGGGAGCATCAGGATCAGCAGAAGAGCCTGAAACTGATGACATCTACAAGAACACAGCAAAAGAGGGGCACACCCCGCCAAGGGAATCACCAGGAGACAAGAACAACAGTGAATGATCTGGAGCCACCTCCTACTCCTCCTTCCTCCTCCTGCGCCGCAGGAGTAAAGAAGTTCCCTGACTGCCCGCAATATTTTTCTCTGGGCTTGAAGTGGGGCTGCAATTCCCAGAGTCCTTTGAGGCAGCTCAAATGATACCAACATCAGGTAAAGTATTCTAACAGTTTGGGGACTGAAATAGGTGACAGGGAAGGCCAGGGAGTCCTCTGGAAGCAGAGGCGGCTTTCTGGGGGGGGGGGTTAGATCGGGCCTACCAGAGAAGACCCAAGACCTTTCGTCGGATAAAACAACTGGGGTCAGGAAACCAAGGGTTTTGTACTTCATCTGTTGCAACTGCGTTTATACCCCGCCAAGGGAATCACCAGCAGACAAGAACAACAGTGCACTCGTGCAAAAACCATTGAACTGATTCATATATGATTTCTTCGGGATGTCTCTTATCCATATGTTCAACAGCAATCTTTCTTTTTCTTCTGCCCTAGAATGAACGTGAGCAGATCATGACCGCCAACGTATGGCTGAATCAGGTAACCATCCCATGGGTCTTCAGTTTAAACCTCAGTTTAAACTAGAGAATACACAAGCTATAGCCTATGGTACCAAAAATGACTGTAATGGAGTATGAAGACTCTTTGCATAATAGTAAAGTATGATGAAAAACAATACATCAAAAACAATACTGGAAATTTCATTCTTTTAAGACACTTGTAAACTGCTTTGAAGCCTATTTTTAGTGGAAAAGCAGAGTACACATGTAATTGATGAATTAATTATAACATTTTATTTCATCCTTTTTAAATGAAAGGTGTACACCAACCACCAGATTCAACTGAAGAGTTCATTTTAGCAATTCAGAAAATGCTCCTACTTGGCTTGGACTTGCCATGAGCCCTGTGAGGGCAGTCAAAATAGTAGCTGTGAAAAGACACCAGGATTATTCTCAACTGCTCTACCATCAAGGGGCAGGTCAAGTGCCTTGTGTTGTCTAGCTGTGGATAATCACAGGAAGAGTTCTGCTGGATCATACCAAATGTAGAACCAAATGGATGTTCAACTCCACACATAAATCAAGTCAACAAAACACGGTGGTTGATGACAGAAGAAGAAAAGGTAATTACCTGAAAAACATGGTGTGTGAGGGGGCATGAGAGAAAGGTTAATGATCTAGGCAATACCACAGTGCCCAGAGTCTCTCTCTCCCCTTCTTGACTCATAAAGAATAGAAGTATGACTCATAAAAGGGCAATCAGAAAACAAGCCTGGACAAGTCCATTGCCAGAATGTATAGCAAACAAGCTGCATTAGATTTGGAAAGGGAAAAGGGAACAAGAACCAAGTTCCCAAGGTAGCAATTAAAAAAGAATTTAGAACACTTATCACAGTCCTTTCCTGAAGGGAGACACCACATACTGGAGAGAGAAAAGGGAGCAGCCTACTCATTAAACATTCATGCCATCTGCTGACATGAGTACCTGGCAAGAAAAAAACACACAACAATATAGTATAGTTATTAGGAATGCTGGATGATGGCAGGGAGGACCCAAGTCCCTATTTTGCTAAAACTCTGGGCCAATCTCACTTTAACAGCTCATAGTCACAGTGTTGTTGCGAAGGCAAAGGGAGATGGAGAGCCATATATATATATATCAAGCCAAGCTCCCTGAAGGAAAGACATTATTTACACAGGATATTTTTAGAACCATGGCTACTCTTGAAATGCCTTCTCTACAGCTGACTGAAAGACATGCCCACTCTTCATCAAGAATTAGAGTTCAGCAGGAGGAATGTCTAAAACTTTGCAATGCTTTCCGCTGGTTGACTGATCCCTCCTGATGTCTCACAAAATATCCATCCAACAACTCCTGCTGGAGTTTTCCACTTTCAAAATAAAATTACTTTTAAAAGAATCAGAGATTAATTAATGGGCAAACGCAAAAATCTACACTGAAAGACAGATTTCCCAAATCAAGGTGGGGAGAGAGGTAAGAGAGAGACAAGACTCACAGCCGACTGGCTACTATGCACACCTATTCTTTCACTGTGGAGCCAGGCTTATTTTGCAGCTGAATGGTACACTGCCAAGATTTTCAATACTACAACTCTTCTGGCCTCATTCAACAACACCTGTGATATCACCAGCAACTTTTCAAAGAGACCTAAATATTGTCTGAGAAGCTAGCAATATTTTTTCAAAACAGTAAGATTAAAATAGCATTATAAAATCACACAAAATCGAAACACAGAGTAACACTAATATAAATAACAGCAAATATACACGCATACGCTTATAAAAGGGGTTTACAAACAGAAATATTGAAACACTTTGGTTTCAACCTTGTTCAAGACGCCCCCAAAAACATGGTAATTAATATGGCAAGATAAAAGCACTAAAATCAGGAGGGAACTTCTGGTCTTCAAGATGTTTGGGCCTACAATTCCCAATGTAGTCTTGAGTATAAAGTCACTGCTAATCAGCTTTGACGTCTATAATGGAGATTCAATAATTTGGAGGGTTGGGGGAGATAAATCATGTGAACCATCAATGAGACCTTAAAACACAGCACAATCAGCTTTTATTTGCTTCTGCAACTTTGTAATACAGCTTTATATTTAAAATTCCCCTCTCTAGAAGATGTTCCAGGAAAACAAGTTAATTTTTTTACATTTTCAAATGGAGCTTAACTGTCAAGAATGCATAAAACTTTCCAACCCACTCTTAAAAGGCATTGTGTGCAAATCTCACTGACTTCACTGGACAGGTTATCAAATTATGTTTTACAATAGTATTAAATGCACAGCTTCTGCAGAGTGAGATGGGAAAAGCTCAGACAGTTTCTTAGAAAAGGCCCATCAGATGCAAGATGGGCTTGATTTAAGCTTATTCTGACTTCCCCAACAGAGCCTACAGTTCCTTTGCTGAGAACAGAAGCTGCGGTCAAACAAATCCACTGGACACTCAGAGAGGGAAAACGGGCATAGACAACACTGAGTCAGATTGACATAAGGTCTAGTTTGTGTAAGAAATACCTGTCTATGATACTAAGCAACACACTGGACATTAAACCTCACTGAACAAGATGATACAGATGGAATAGGGTGTCATCTCCTCTTGGTCATGGAGGAGCTTCTTCCCACTTCATCGAGTTCTACCTCCCTTTTCTTTTCAGACCTGTCCCTGTCTAAACATAATGTGCACCTGTTACAACACCCACCACAGTGAACTCCAAGCCAAAGTTTCCAACCATGGGCTCCCAAATTAAAATTTGGGCTAATTACTACTACTATGAATACTGGAATGCAGATGTATTTCTAATATAGTTAGCTCTTCATGAGGAAGAAGAGAAAATTGTGTATGAGAGGGGAGGAGAAAGCAGTGTTTTAAGTTCTCATAAGCAAAGCAAAGAAGGAAGGAAGGAAATTGGCTTGCTTTATAAACTGGACAGTATTTGTACTTATTGCCCCCCCCCGTCCCCCCAACAAAGCAGTGGCAGGCATAAAGGACTTCAGAAAGAGGTGGGAACTCTTCTATTTGCTGAACTGTGCAAGACTGGAAACACCAAGAACCAGTTCAACAGCTTAGAAAAGATGGCAGTTGTTTCTTACTACTTCCAAAGACAATGGAAACCAGAAATTCAGCAAGGAAATGAGTACGTTTCAAGGTACTCCCCTCGTTATGTGCTGCTGTGAAACACTGTGTTAACTTCAGGCAGGTTAACTGAGTTGATTGATTTATTTATTTATTTATTCGAATTATATCCCGCATATCTGGTATATTCTACCACTCTGGGCGGCTTACAGAATATCAAAAACAATTTTAAAAAACATAAAATACATTAGCATGCAACAATAACAAATAGTGCAGGAATAAATAAATAATAAATAGCAAAGCAAAGAAACCAGTAGTTGACAGGAGGGAAGGGTTAAGCAAAGCTTAGAGAATATACTTCTTTGGATGATTCCCAGAAACTCCAAGTCACCTGTGCCACTGTGTTGGCTGGGGAATTCAAAAGCTGATGTACAAGCAAGTAACTTGTCCAACCTCTTTTATTCCAATCTCATTATGCCTAGCTTGCCAGGTGATTTCATGGAAATGCACTCCACCACAGGCTACTAACCTGCCAAATATTCAATACACTTTTCCTTAAGACTAACATGAAGATTACTTAGATACATAACGTATGGTTGACTCAAGATCCCTAAAAAGATCCCGAAAAGTTCAGCAGATCAACTAGAATACCCAGCGGTCTCGTTCTACTTTCCTGGTACAGAAAAGGACCCAACTTTATTCTCAGCAGCAAACTGCAGATATGTTTGCGTTTCATATTGGAAATTATATTATCATGAAGGCTGGTTTGGCAAGAGGAAAGAAAATGTTTACAAGTGAATGCTATTACAAATGAATACTTTATACCTTCCACAGCTCTATTGCAACCGGTTGGTGTGGTGGGTCGTTGTGATACATATCTTCTACAGCTTTTCTCCAGAACTCTATTCGCATCAAGCCAATGATCTTTTGACTTACAGAGTCCTTAACCTGGAACAAAAACACAGGTTGTAGTAATACTGACACTGCATTTGATACAATGAGAAAAATTGTACAGTTGGAAAAAACAGAGGAACAGGAAATCTAACCTTTGGGTAAATTATTAAAAACTCAAAACAAAAGGATAGGTAATATATTTACTGGACCACTAAAATATTAAGAACAAGCAAACTTTCAAGTTCAATTGAGGCCCTCATCAAGCTGGGCACTGTAGAGCTCAAGAGGGCTGGTGGAGAAACAGAAAGAAACGGAAAGCATAACAGAATATATATTTTTAATATCTTAGTAGTCCAACAAACTTTTATTTTTGTATTTCATCAAGGACATGTTTTCCCCTTTTTGTTTCATTAGAAAATATTATTAAGGTGATAACTCTAAGTCCATTCTTCTTCCTTGAGGAAGAAAAAAATTAATATGGCTTTTGTATACAGTCAGTGCTGGAACAGTAACCTTCTAAAATTCTTTGAGACTTACAGACGCAGAAGCCCCGAGAAAGTTCTACACCAAAGAGTTCTAGGCAAACTTAAAAATCATAAGCAGCTATATTGATCCATTATAGAAAAGCTCTAACACAGCAACCATGTGCTGATGGATGAGTCCTCTCACAGATCAGCAAGTTAGAAATTAGAGTCTCAGAATTAGAAAAAAGAGTATTCATAATACAGTTAAGCTATTAATAAACTGAAGTCAAAATACAGGCAACTAATAATTTCCATCTGAAACATACAGGTAACCCAGATTTATGTTTTACATTTATGTGGAAAGACAGATTTCTTTTTTATTTAAATTAAACAAAAAGCCAGTTAGCACGAAACAAATTATCTAATACCTGAGTAAGACCAGCCACAATCTATGCAAAACTTCAGTCCAACTGAATGCATTCAAGAAATAAACAGACAAATCCCCAAATACTTTTACAAACAAAATGAAGCTGTTCATTACTTGACTAAAACTTGCTGAAACTGCAAGAATTCAGCAAAACAGCTCGGCAGAGGAACTCCTGCTTTCTGAAAAGCTGAGAGGCAAATAGCCCTCAGTTACCAGCCACAGAGACAAAGCAAGGTTTCACAATCAAATGTACTTCTATGGAGAAATGCCAGAAAAGGCTGGTAGTTCGGTGGCACAAAGTGAACTTGATCATGCATCTTTTGGTCATCTGGATGTACTTACTTAAGATAAGGTGGAGAGGGAGTGGAAAAGGGCCTAAATCCCACTGCTGCTTGCAACTCCAGTTGTTGTGTACTATCAAAGACATTTCTAAAGATCATTAATTCAAACCTATGAACTGATGGTCTCCAAAAGGTCCTAACATTAAAAGCCCATCAAGACCAAACAGGTCTACTCTATTCAGGAGTACCATCTGGACTTAGGGCAGATGCATCTCAGATGTGAAGTAACGCAAAGTCTGGTATATACAGATGTCTGGGCATACATTTTGTTCAGAGATATGTTGTTGAAGGGAATAAAGCTGGCGTTGTTACAGAAACAAATAACGGAATTCCCCAAAGCTATTTATTGGAGCCATAGCTATCTGAAGTGTTTGGAAATTATCCAGAGTAAAGAACAAAGAGTAAAACCCAACTAAAAACATGGTTATTTATCCAGGCCTTCCCTCCAGCCAATTCTTGATTTCTCTCTTACTTTTCCTTCTTTATTTCACTGCTGTTGCTGTTTGATTATTATGTATTTGTCTATGTTTTTATTATCTGATTTTATATTGGAAGCTGCCTAGAGTGGTCCGGTGGGCCAGATAGGCGGGGTATAAATCAAATAAATAAATAAATAAATAAATAAATAAATAAATAAATAAATAAATAAATAAATAAATAAATAAATAAATAAATAAATAAATAAATAAATACATACATACATACATACATACATACATACATACATACATACATACATACATACATACATACATACATACATACATACATAAAATAGCAAAGTCTACAGAAAACACCAAATACAAGCAGATTATAAAGCATACATTAAAATTAAAACAAACATTAGAATTGGTTCTGTCCCAATTTTAAATATAAACTGACAGAATCTATATTGGCTGAACCTGGATCTACTCAAAAAAGAAATCAGAGAAATAACAGAAACTTCATTGAACAGACCAGTGCAGGCTGAGACTAGAAAACAGCAAATTTCATATTAGGATTTCCATTTCGTAAACATTCAACATGTTATTAATGTATATTTTAATACCTGCCTGAGCCAACTCTACATTGAAGGCTCTGAGAGCAAAAGCTGAGTGTCGGGACTCTGCAGGCAAGAGTAAGGAACAGAGGAAGGACTCATAGTCACGTTTCCTAAATATGAAAACAAAAAGCCACAATCAAATATAATGTGAGCAACATTAAATACATACAAGGTGTTTCCATAGTTCAAGGAATAGAGGATGTAATTTCTAGCATATTTCCCCTCAAGACTATTTTAAAAACCTCACTGTGGTATAGTTTGTGGCATAAATTCTTAGAACCCTTGGAAATGTTTAGAGTAGCATTCCCCGTATGCTCCTTCACTTCTGTCCAAAACTGTTACTACCAAGATCATTCAACTCTTTCATTGCACTAACCACAAAGCCAGTGGCTTCCTGTTTCCTCCTGTATTAATAACATTGGTTCCTACCTTCAAAGCCCTTCTTGATCTTGCATCTCTCCCTCCAGCTTTCTTTTTGTACCTGAATATTATTAGTGACTGAAACGTTTGCTCTTGCAGCTCCAGCCAACACCAGTTGTCTAAAAGCTGGTGTGATATTGCAAGTTAATATGCTGCACAAGAACTTCTGTGACCCACATTCTACATCCCACTGAGCCATGAAAATCACTGGGAGACCTTGGATCAAACACTCTCTTTCAGCTTGACCTACCTCACATCTTCACTGTGAAGATAAAACAAGGAAGAAGAAATCCCTGTACATGGTCTTGATCTCCGTGCAAGAAAGCCAAGATAAAGATCTACACTTTCTCCCTTGAATTGTAGGGGTATGAGCAGCATAGTTTCAGTTATACATGGATTTTTTTCCTAATAAATAAGTAAACATTTTAAATAAATTTTGAATAATACTCAATAAATAATGCACTGCTATTTGTCTCCAGGAAGTGGCCTGAGGAAGGTGGGTCTCGGATTTACAGAGGCGTCTGCTATTGTCAGTGTGACAGACTCTGGTCTGAGCGTGGCAGCCTGGCCAGTCCTGTCTCCTGGCATGGCAGCTCCATATGTCAGCTGATGCTAGGGTATGCCAGGAGGCTGATGTGTGTAGGGAACTCTGTATGCGTATATGGGTTGGGGTGAAGTGTGTGTGTATTAATCAACTGTTTATGCTTTGTAGTTACGTTTTGGGGAGCATAAAGATTATACACACATTTTGAACCTCTCAGACAGGGATAGTAAGATACCATACAAGGTAGCTGGGTTCTGTCTGGCGATTCTCAAGGTTCAGAAATTTCCCCACACTTGAGTCTGGTATTGGTATGGAGGGTTTTGAATTGCTTGTATACTTGTTTGTTTTATACTTGTTGTATACTTGTTTGTTTTATGTCTATGTTTGATGTTTTTACATACTGCAGATGTTGTGTGGATCTGGGTTGTCCATTTCTCTGTACAGTATGATAGATCTAAGAACTGTAAATAAATAATTGATTACAAGGTGGCTTCTAAGGAGATCATCACTCCATTGATCAAAGAAAAAAAAACTTGAGTTTCCTGATATAGACTCCAAGATCACTTCTCAAATAGCCAGCTTTTGTATGGTGATATTAAGGTCTTGGAAATTCCATGGTAACTAGATACTAGATTTTAAATTGTGTTTAAATGCCAAAAAGTTTTTTTTTGAAGTATCTGAAATTTTGAAATGTTATGGTAGCTAAATACTAGATTTTAAATGGTCTTTTAATGTCAAATGTTTTTACAAGGTATTTGGAATTTTGGAAAGTGTAAATGTCTATGTTTTTCCCTCTGTGATTGGTCTAAGGACCATAACAATAAACTGTACTGTACACATTTTGAACTACATGGAGGTCTGGTGTTCCTAATTCCAGCATTGTTGAAAGGAGAAGTATACACAATGAAGAATGAAGGCCTCCTATTCCCACACATGACTCTGCAGCTCTTTATGGTCAGAAACGCTTCTGATGTCATTAAATCCTCTTTAATACCCTGTTTCCTCAAAAGTAAGACCTAACCTGAAAATATACCCTAGTATGATTTTTCAGGATGCTCGTAATATAAGCCCTACCCCCCAAATAAGCCCCACTTAAGTGAAACCCCGCCCTCCACCATTGTGCAGCAACAAGATGATGATATGACTATCTGAATAAACGTAGATTGTTGTACATGAAAAAAAATCCCTGAAAATAAGCCCTAATGTATTTTTTGAAGCAAAAAGTAATAGAAGACCCTGTCTCATTTTGGGGGGAACACGGTAGCATTAGATACAAAGGACTGAAAGCATCCAGTTTTCAATTCGCACTCTGCCAAGAAGCTCACTGGGTGATCTTGAGCCAATCATTAGCTCTTGTACTAATCAGGGAAGATTTGGGGCAAGAAAAAACTATGCAATAAAAAGGAAACATATCCATGACACTGTGCTCCTTCCAGAGGTACAACAAGCCATTTTGGCATCTAGGATAAATGGCAGGTTTTCCCACTGCCCAGGCATGGGCATGGGTCTCCGCTAAGAAAGAAGCAGAATGCAACTCCTCTCCAAAGGAAACTTTTTGCTTTCCAAAAAAGGGAAGACGAATAGGGTTCGGAAATGTTGCTGCTTATCTTCCTAAAACTCTCCACTAGATTCACCTCCAGTTTTTGTGCCCTCTTCAGTTTCTGGTGCTCCACTCGAATTACAGCCCTGGCTCCTTGGGAGGAACCCTCGGCTGACAAGGCTCCCAAGTAAACAAATCACGTGCAGCAAGAGATACGTGTGCGCGCCTTTACGCCACAAGTCATCGCGACGCGTGTATCCCTTCTTCGTGTGAACGCCGCTCAAGGTTAACACGAGTCCATCGAAGACAGGATATGCACGTCACTTCCGTTGGAATAGATGCACAATAAGCCTAGCCTGGCTGCAAATAACTCCGTCCCTTTCAAATCCCACGGGCACAGCTGCTGCAGCTACCGGCTCGCCCGCCCACTCGCCCAGCCACCCACCGACCAGCCCGCCCTTGCAAGCACCGAGAGGGCCCCGACGGATCCCGGCGAAGAGCTTCTTCATTATTCTGCTCAACTCACCGCACCAGGTCCATGCAGTAATCTGCCTCCTGCCCGCCGACCGGTTGCTTAGAGGCCACGGCCACCACCGGCGCGCTCCCTCCGCAGGCCGCGGGGCACAGCAGCCTCCGCCGGCCAGGGCGCCACCCCCGCGCTTGCCAGGTGGAAGGCGAGCAGCGAAGCCCTCGGCCCAGCCACGACCCGGCCGCAGCCACGGCGCCCGCCATGCTCCTTGGCGACGCCCACGACCTGTCAATCAGAAAGGAGGGTCCCGCCTTTGTTCCTCGCCTCGACCAACCAGGGGCTCTCCGGACGAATCCGCCTATGTTGTCAATCTGTGCCAGCTTCCTTCCCCCCCGCCTAGCGTTTTTCTTTCCTCACCATAGATCTATGGAAAAATTCGAAGGGAGAACTTTAAAAGCCAAACTCTGTGTAGTGCGTTCCTATGGACGTACATTCCTAGCAGGGGTGGGCAGTCTGGCCTTCCAGATGTTGCTTGATTGCAACTGAGCGGGTAACCTTGGACCAGCCTAAACTCCCTGACAGGGTTATTGCCAAGGTGAAATAGGGACAAAGAACACCATCTTATTTATTTATGTTTATTTATTTAATTTATACCCGCCTATCTGGTCATTGCAACCACTCTAGGCGGCTAAAGTGGGATACAGGATATAAATCTTTTAAATAAACAGAGTTTTTCACCAGTGTCTAGTCTGGTTAGAGCTAACGGGATTTATAACTGAGCAACATCTGGATAATCAAGGGTTCCTTATCTCTGGTTTCTAACGTGGCCTAAGCCAACTTGTTATAGTCTTATGCTAGTAGATTTTTATAAGGAAAAGATTGGTGTATGGATTATTTAATCTCTCTACCTTTAGATGCCATCTCCAAAAAATTAGAGATCATCACTCTCCAGAAGTATTTGTTTACATACTGTATCTCATTTTGACGTCATCCTTCCTCCAAAGAGCTCAGAGTAGACTGCAATCCTATAATGTAGTTCAGGTTGCCTTAGGCATCCTTCTATCTCGAGAGACTATGGTAACATGCTCTCTATGGAGGACTTGGAACAAAGTCTAGTGTGGTTGAGAAGGCCAATTCGAGAGTGACAATCCCTTCCACACTAAAGACAAATACAACCTGTCCCCTACCCAGCTCCCTGATTTTGCTGCTTTTGTGACTGCCTCTTTGCCTCGACCTGCTGGACTAGAGTCTCTTCAAATTGGGAGAGACCGTGATGCAACGCCTGAAAAAACAACAGTCTCAACAAATGATGACTATACAGTATATTGCTGCCCTTCCCTCTTAATTTGCAAAATCAGCACCAGAGACAGCTGTCTCATTGTGCCTTGTGGTAGAGCTAGCCCTGCTACCATTCTTGCTCCCACCAATTGGCATTCAGTGGAAGGTTGACTACATGGAGCTGCCAGTTTAGTACAGAAAAATGTAACAGTATTATGTTAAAAGTCAGGCCTGTGGCCACAAGTATATCCTCAACAACTTTATACAGCCACTGATCCTTACCTCAACACAACGAAAAATGCCTCAAAATAAAAAGTAAAAATATATTTTAAAATGAGTCATTATTGTTGTTGTTGTTGTTTTTATTTATTTATTTATTTATTTATTTATTTATCCCGCCTATCTGGGGGTATATTGGACCATCACTACTTAGTCATCAATTTATAGTTTCCTGCATGTTACAGGATGTTCCTGGCAAAGTCACTAGAATAAACTGCCTACAAACATCCACAAGGAGTGATATTTAGGTTCCCAGCAGTGTCCCAGGAAACAGTTGTTCTCATACATGTCCTGTGTGCTATATCCTGTACATTGCAACAACTAAGGAACAAAAGCAGCCTGAATGAGGGATGGAAGAATATGTTCTTCTACCCAGAAGAAAATTTTACAACAGCTTGAGGACCACACATTCTCCACTCTGGTTGTTTAGCACAATGTGTTTTAATGCATGATGCTCAACCAACACACATAAATGAAAAAATGCCAGCCTTTGACCCAGATAATGAATGACCTTCCTGGTGATCTAGCATTACACCCAATGCCATTTTTTCAACATTGTATTGTGGTGGCCCTGGGGCAGAAAGTGTGAATTGCCCCCACAGTTTACTATAGAACTGAGTAATCTCAGATGTTCAATGGTCAAAATTCAGCACCCAGGACACATTGTGGGTCACGCCAGGTTTTAGAAACAAAACCTGAAGTAGCTCAAACCTATGTCTAATTTTGCAAACCGCTTCTGGCAGTGAGGAAAGCAAAATGAAAGAGAAAGCACAGAAACAGTTGTATTTTTTAAACTGGGAAAATGACCTGCAGCAATAGGACCACTTATCTGGAGGAGCAAGATGCCAACATCATTAATGCACCCTTTCTTTTGCATTTCAGTGTTGAACAGCAGATTGAAACCAAGAGTAACATCAACTAGGCAGAGACTTAGGGTAGAGTAGAGGTCACTGCTTGTTAAGTAACTCTGCACAGGACAACAACCATTAACAAGTAAGCAAAACAAAATAAACCTTTTTATGTGACCTTTAAGATAGATTTGTTTTTGTGTGAGCTTTTGTGGACAAAAATCTGTTCCTTCATTTATTCTGTTTGTTACTTTGTCATGTATTATTTTTATCATTTATAACTTTGAAAGCAGCCTTAATTAAGAAAATTTGCTACTTAACATTAGAACATTTTAAATGTCTTGTAACAGTAATTACCAGAACAAAAATATCATACAACAGTAAACCGAAAGAACCTTGATTTCAAGTGTTTTCTGACTAAACCATTTTTTCAGTCTTATTAGTAAAGGCAAGGGTTTTTTTTATGTTTGAAGAGGATAGATAGGGTGTATGGCCATAACACTAGTAGATCATGCCCACCATGATTGGTGAGGTGGAAGACATAACAGCGAATGATGGCAAGTACAGCTTGTCTAAAGTGATTGTTGTTGTTGTTTAGTCGTTAAATTGTGTCTGACTCTTTGTAACCCCATGGACCAGAGCATGCCAGGCTGTCCTGTCTTCCACTGCTTCCTGGAATTAGTCAAATTCATGTTGGTAGCTTTGATGACACTGTCCATCCATCTCCTCCTCTGTCGTCCCCTTCTCCTCTTGCCTTCACACTTTCCCAACGTCTGGGTCTTTTCCAGGGAGTCTTCTCTTCTCATGAGATGGCCAAAGTATTGGAGCCTCAGCTTCAGGATCTGTCCTTCCAGTGAGCACTCAGGGTTGATTTTTAATTATTTAATTTAATTATTTTTAATTATTGCTTTTTCCTTTCCCTTTCCCAGGGAACCCTCTGCTAGAGTACAATCACTGAAGGAAATGCAGTTTTATTCCATCTTGTTGCCTGAGGTGACACACAAAAAACAGCAGAGGGAATTACTGAAGACATTTACTTGGATGACTTTTATGGTTGTTAGCTCTCCTAAATATACAAGATAAACATTCTTTCTGTTTCTGTTTGATGCAAATTTATTCAATAGAAGCTTTGTTATGATACCTATTTCTTATCTTGCACCTGGTATTATTGCCGGTCATTTAGCCAAGCAGCACACCCTCTTCTGAGTGGCTAAAAATAGCATAGCTAAGAGTTTCTGCAAACTGGGAAAAACTACATACACTATGCAATCTCATACATATCTACTAAGAAGTAAGCTTCATTGACTTCAATGCTTCTCACAGTATTCCAAAATCGATTAGAGTATATAGTATCGAATTATTCTGTAGCCCTTTCACTTAATGTAGCCAAATAGGCCCTTGTGTTCACTTAACAAGAGACATTGTTAAGATTTCAGTGTAGTGGTTTAGTAGACAGGGGATGTGGTGTACTGTTATTTGAAAAGAATTGCAGAAAATGCTATTGGCAATAAATAAATAGTTGTAGCCTCAAGAGGTATTGTTGAGCTTTTTTGCTATGTCTGAATGATAACAATAAATGTTGGTGTTTGCAAAAGATTCCTCCAGTTTATCTAACAGAATGCATATACAACAGCCATTAGAAACAAAATGCAATAGCTGTAATACAGCAAAGGTTTGGCAAGCTCTGCATCCCACTTATGTCGTATCACACCTTTGTGATAAGTTTGTAAAATGATATGTATTAATATCATAAATAAAAATGAAGGAATGTGAACTAAAAGCAGAGGCATTTTACTGCCAGCTTCTCCCATGCTGAATCTGAAGTAAATCCTATTAAGTTCAATGAGACTTACATCTAGGAAACTCTGCACAGGACTACCATGTGGAACACAGAATCTGACAGTACACATCACATATCGGGATGGTATAAAATTAGGAATGATTACAAATGCTGAGACACTTATTTTTTAAAAAACTGTGTTTCAAGAGATTCTATGGTTACTAGCACATTTACTAAGCTTAACAAATAACGCACAACCAGACAAAATACAAGTGAAGTACAATGCAGGGTATGCAAAGTAAAGTGTATTGCAGCAATCCCCAACCTGGGGTATGTATACCCCCAGGAGTACAAACCAGAACAATTAGGGGTAATTCGAAAAAAAAATGGAATAATGGTGGGAAAGGTACACACATCAACAACGTAAGGGCTCAATCAAATGTGAGAAAAGAACCCAATTATACCAATTCTCTTGATCTCTCTGTTGTACTAATTTTTAAGGTGTCGCATGTTATATGTATCAGTGAAAGTGTGCTCATTGTGTTTAACTATCAATTCATTTCTTTCCATTTGAACTGTTATAGCAGGGCGCAATCAGGTCCTCCCTTGTCCTTTTTAAAATAAAAATACCAAAAGTGTATTGAAATGGTATGATCCTTCTCTCCTCCTTCCCTTTTCCCTTCCTTACTTTACTCACTCATCTCCTTTTATTATTTCCCTGCATATCAATCCTTCATTTTTCTTTCCCCTTTTGATCAGCATCAGAAGGAGGAAGCGGGTTTTAAAAGACTTGCAAAGTATTGTGAAGAAAGGAGTTATAAATACTATTTTCTTTACAATTCAAAGCAGGAAATCTCAAGCCCTCTTTCACCCACAAGGGACTGGGGAAGGCTACCTCCTTCTGAGCAATGTATAAATGTGTTTTTTGTCAGCAGTGGCTCATAACAATTTATCAATATCCCTTTTAATATACATACATACATACATACATACATACATACATACATACATACATACATACATACATACATACATACATACATACATACATACATACATACATACATACATACATACATACATACAGTATATATAAAAGGGGGTACAAGCACAGTGGTCATTAAGTGGCCACAGCACCCAGAAACCCTACCCCTTCACAAAGGAAATAAATTGATAACAGTGTTTACATATGCTGAAACAGTAAGGAATGAGGTGATACATGATCAGTACAATTTAAAATAACCCTCCCAGTGGGGAGGAAAATAAACCAATTGCCAGGGCAAATCAATCTATGTTGGCTATGTGCCATGTGAACAGAAAATTATGAAATGATCAAATAACAGCCAAATCAGTGTAACTGGTAGGTAGCAACAGTAACCCACTCCTTTAATGTCACATATCTCAAAAACCCTGTTAGAGTCACCTTAAGTTGCAAGCAATTTGACCACACATAAGAACAATGGCTTCTATCTCTGCACATACTTAGTTGAAAAAGTTGGGCAAGGTGAAGTCTTATAAGCTGGAATCAGGGTGTACAGTAAATATTTCCAAGACTTTGACTGCGGTACAATTTTATACTACCCTCCACAACAAGAAAATTCATGAAGGAAATATATGCAGGCTTATCCAATTCAAGTAAATTATTCAGGCATGCTAATGTCTGCTTTTATTGGTGTGAAATATGTTATCAACCGAGGGCACCTTTTAACTGAATTGAAATGTTCTAATAGTTGGATCTGATTAATCGAGTCAAGTGAAGTCTTCCTACTAGTACCTATCTGCATGTTTTTATTTTAATGTGATTGTTGTATGTTTTTATTGCTGTAAACTGCCCAGAATGATGCATTGCACTAATGGGGAAACAAACAAACAAACAAACAAATATTTGAAGCTTAATATTTTTGACCTAAAGCTTCACATAAACCACCGACCAGGATTTTGTTTGCTCCCTTCCTCACCTAACATCTTCTGGTGATAACTGATGTTTTGAAGGCTTTCCCAGCATTGTCTTAAAAAAGAGCTCCCAAGCATTATTCTCTGTTCAATGAACACTATGAATAACCCTTCAAATTGTATTCAGACAGGGAGGGAAGAGGAGTCTAGATAACCTAAATACACTGATGACAAAACACCCATAGAAAGCACAGTGGGGAAGGAAAGCATTTAAGTATATAGTGATTTATGTTGACTCTGTGGGTGCTGAAACAAATTATTGAGAGCCTTCAAGGAAAAATAGAGGTCTGTGCTGTGAGATTGACGACTGAAAGGCACAGGGCAGTAATTCTTTCTTCTCCAGAATAGCAAAGTGTGCTTTTAGTCCTAGGAAGCAGGTCAATACAGGTCAATGCTAGAACTGGAAACATTAAGCCAAGCAACTCCTCTGCTGCTTTGTTTCTTCCCCCAAACATTGATTATTTCTTGGCCATGGACAACTGACTGAAAACAGTTTATTATACCCTGGTATGGTAGGAACTGCCCCACAGAGTTGATTAAACTTGGAAAGTAGTGCCATGTGACTCTTGAACCCAACCGAGTAATTGAATAGATGGAGGCAAAGATAAGCCTTCTACAGTGAGATCACACAATATTTTTATGCCTGATGTTTTCTTAGAATCTTTGTGTACTGAAGTTTTCAGACGGTTTTTAGCCACCTTGCTAAAATGTCAGTCATGATGAGCCAGGTGCCTGACAGCACAAACTTGTGCATGTCTCCTCAGAGTAAGTCTCACTGAGTTCTGTGGGGTTTACTCCCAAGTTAGTGGTGCATAGGTTTGAGGCCACTTATCTTGCATGTTAATTCAGATCTTATCTCTATGCTACATGGATTGGGAGTGGTGGTGTATTCTCAGTTTGCAGACCGCTGAGCCCTCAGAAGTACCTCAGAATTTTCAACACCACATGGGTTCATCAACAGGTAAAATGATGTGGAAAGAGTTCCCTGAAAAAGAGGAAGCTGGAAAACTACGGCCCTATGGAAATAACTTTGCGCCTACAGTTTTGGTAACTTGATGATTTGTGAGGGGGGGGATATGGGTTGGGGCGCAGAAAGGAAGTACATTTCACAGGTGATATATGGGCTCTGACCTTCCTGTTAGGTTTCTGGAAAAAGAAATAACAGTATTTTCCACCTTAATGTACCAATTGCAATCACACTGACTCAGGTGGTGGTGGTGGTGATGGTCTGTCCTTCACTGGAGGTAATTTAGCAGAGGCCTGATGGCATCTACCAAGAATTTTCCATATAAATAACCTTACTACAACCATAATGAAGCAAAAGTCAATAAGGGAACAAGAGGAAGATTGATCATGTCTGGAATGCCATGACCCAGGAAACTAATTTAGCTTCTGGGGAATTTATATGTAGCAATATATGGAATATTGTGTTCTTCAGGGCCAGAATATCGAAATGTCAGTTTTGGAGCACAACTCTCAGAGTCCCCTCATGAACATGGCCACTTGTCATGGTGACAGAGGGTATCTGGGAACTGTAGTCCAAAAAAGCAAAGTTTCCAAGTTTGCCTCGAGTTCTGGTGTTACTGACAATACTGTAAATAAAGTCACTGGAATGACTCACCTTCATGAATAGATAAAGCATTTTAGAGCTCCTTATTGTCTAAATATATCAGAATTGGATTTAGGACATCATTCAACCATGATTCAGTTATGGATGTCTGCAGCACATCAGTACTGTATATTAATAATTCTTTAATTTCCTAATTTCTGTGCTGTCTTCCAACATCTCTCTCCTGAAGCAACAGCCTCGTTCTGTCTAATGGTGAACATGGATCCACTCTCCCAGACTCAGTTGAGCATCTAAAGGAGGCATCTAAAGGAGGGGTGGGTAACCTCCACAGGTCTAAGGTCTGCACACACCTATCCCTGGGCCTGGGAAGGCTGTATCCATTCCTGTGCTGTGCTCACCTCTCATTTAAAAAAAAACTTCAAAACTGAAAAGCCTCCTCACTCACTGTAAGGGGGAAAAAGTTTTTAAATTTCCTGATTTCTTCTGTAGGTTGGAGGAATGCAAGTACTGGGCCCCCCAAACATGTCAAATTACCCTCTCATGCTCCAAGATGTCACAGGGACTTTTGAAGACGTACATTATTGGGGAGGCAAGGAACTGGGCACATACTGAATGGTTCAATTAAAGGTATTCCCAGAATTGTAACTCCTTGGTTGCAACACATAATCCCTTCTCAAGTTAAAACGAAGCTTGCAAATTACAGAAAGAGAGGAAAGAAAAACTGTGGATTTTCCCCATGCAGATGTCTTTTAGATGTGTTAGATTACAACTTTTGCTCAGTTAGAGCTGATCATTCAGAGTCAAGTATATGGGAAAGAAGGTATTGCCAACATCTTGGCTGAAACATCTCAGATAACAGTTTGGAGGCTGCGTGACATTGTTGTTTAGAGCTGTCACATTCATCATTAGAATAGCCATGATGTTTTCCAGTTTGAGGGGAAAGTGGAAGAGGGAGAGAAAGATAAGGAAGATGGAAAAGAAAACTGTTGAAACAAAACTGAAATAAGATATGTCAGTTCCCAAGCAGAGACGATGCCAGTTCAGTTGATCTTTGTCTGTGGAATAGAAGGTAACTATTACACTGCCTTTTACCTGAGGAGCAAAAGGTCCAGGTAACACAGCAGACTATAACCACTTTGATGATGCAGACACTTCAACTACAGCGTCAGTTTGGATCATTTCCCCCATCTTACCAGATGAAATGTCAACAACTTGGGACACATTTAGACACCCTTTTGTTGGCCTAATAAAGATATATCACTAATATACATCTTTGAATTCTTAAGGCAATCACATTTGTTTTTTATCTGGCTTGTTTGACCAATCAGGCTCTTTGTCCAGTTAATCTAGTTTTGTCTACTTTGACAGGCAGCGATTCTCCAGGGCAGGGGTCTCAAACTCAATTTACCTGGGGGCCTCGGGAGGCACTTGTACCGGCGAAATTAAACAGAATGGGGCGGGCCTCCCACAGGTACATGCGCGCATGCACACGCACACACACGCACACGCACACACACACGCACACACACACACACACACACACGGATGTCCAGCAACCTTCCTCTGAGGGCCCCCTTCAAAAAAAGTGGCACTCAGCAGCAGCAGCTACCCCCACCATGACAGAGGAGCAAACTTTGTGAGGCGAGCCCAGGCAGCCTCCAGAGCTGAGGCGGCTGAAGCAGGACGAGGAGGAGGAGGAGGAGGAAGCACCTCTGGGCGCTGAGGTGGCCGCTGGCCGGGTTGGTGCTGGGGGTGCCGAGAGACAAAGAGAGCCAGAGAGCCGCTTCCCTGGAAGAGGCGGCAGCGGCAGCTGCTGTTGGCAGCTTGGAGGTGCTCTTTGAGGACTCTGCTCTCAGGCATCACTTGGTGGTGGCTTGGGCAATCGGGGAAAAGGGCCAGCAGCGCGCCTTGCTTGGTGGCCCGCCCCCAAGACAGCGCCTCTTGCACCCTCCATCCGGAACTGCAGCCTGCCAGCTGGCAGACAGGTGGGATGGCTGGCAGGCTGCAGTTCCGGATGGAGGGTGCAAGAGGCGCTGTCTTGGGAGAGAGCCTGCGAGCCAGGCAAGGCTTTTTTTTTACTCTTGACAGCAGAGGACACTTCAGGGGGGGCAGGCAAGGCGGGGGCCACAAACTATCATCCAGCGGGCCGCAAATGGCCCCTGGGCTGTATGTTTGAGAACCCTGCTCTAGGGCCTCAGGCAGAGCTTTCTTCCTTTCAGGCAGAGCTTTCTTCCTTCCATTTGGCAGGATGCGGCAGCTGCCTCAGGCTGCAGATTTTGATTGTCATGAAAGGATGGCAAACCATTTATGATTTCATTTCTTATTTTTGTAGTCCAACTGGCAGTGAATGGGAGAAGCACTTGTGAAATTGTTCTGCCCCATATACCAAAATAAATTTGCTGGCTTTGCAAACTTTTCAGTTTGACTTGTGGGACAGGGGAATCCATTTGCTGTTGTGTCTCAGGCAGCAAACTACTTCAGGCCAGTCCGTTTCCCCTAACCTGTTGCTATTAACCTGGTCTTTTCCACTGGAGACACCAGGAGTTGAACCTGAGACTGGGTGCACACAAAGCATTTGTTCTTTAATTAACTTAATCCCCTTTAGTACCTTTTAACCTTTCAGTCATGCTCAAAATAAGTAAATGAGAAATCAAGTCTGGACCCGGCTTGGCCCGTCTCATTGCTCTCTGTCAGTGGCCCACAATTCCTGAATTTCTCCTCCCAGATGTATCAGACCCTTCTTTCTTCTCCTTGTTCCCATTCTCCACCTTTCACTTGCTCCCTGTTGTCAATAGATGCATTCACAGACATTGAACCCGCTCTCGCCTTCATGACCTGAGAATTGTTTCATTCCCACAACAGTGAAAAGGGTGGATTTTTCTCTCTAACCCAGCTGTTAGCCCTTCTCCCAGGGGCCAGGTGGGTCAAGTCTGTTAGGCCAACTCTTGACAGATATCCATACTTATGTAAACAAATTCCAGCTATTAAGAGGAGGGAAATTGTGAACTCTCCCAGTGACCTACAGCAAAGGAAATAATGTTGTCACCCTTTCTCTGGCCATAATGTGTTTCCATTAGAATAGTATTCTATTTACAAAGTGAATATATAGCATTGGTATATTTTTGCGTGAACATTAGTCTTCTTCCAAGGAAAAATGGAGAATGTCTGTTCCTACACATTTAAAAAAATGTGCCGAGGACAATAAAAAAACTAAAGCAGTTAACCCTGAATAACCTTTACAGATTCAGATAGCTAGAGGTGGAGAAATGTGCCGTGCTTCTAAATGTTTTAAAACTTCAAGTTCTTTCTATCCTAAATATGAAAAAATGATGATTGTTAGTAAAAACCTTTAAAAATGAACAGCAATGATTTTTTTCTCTAATTTTCAACAGTCAAATTCAATAAGAACAGCTGTTCTCAGCATGCAGAAAATCCTGTTGTGCCTGGTAGTGTTATAAAGAAAGAGGTGTGGGAGTGGTGACAAGTCTAATGCAGCAGCTGAAATCCTGTTGTTCAGCATAGTAAATTACAACTAGAGTAGGCCCACTGAATCAATGGGGTGAGTCTACTCCTGCATAAGTTCCACTGATTCAACAGGCCTACTCATTGAATCAGTGGAACATATACCATAAAAAGAGCTCAATTGGACTGACAGTGTCTCTGCTTGAAAACTGATTTATCTTATTTCAGTTTGATGACCTGAAAACAATGATCTGATCTGAAAGCAATTCTCATACAGCTCTTGTTACATGCTAATATGATACAGTTTTAGTCAGCAGAATATCATGTCCAGGGCTAACATTAACAGCAATCCTGAGCAGATGTCAAAGCTCTAGCTGGGCCGACCAGCACTGATGCCCACTTTCAGATTGGATCAAATCCCCATATTTTGACAACTAAGCACATCACTGAACAACAATGAGCACTACTTAAGGCCCAAGAATAATGCTATAAACAAGTATTGTGAATAATTAAGATTACATGGCTCATATTTTACCCACTGGAAATTGCAGTCCAGCTTCTGTTGCCTGTGGTAGATGGTAAGATCATTGAGGAAGCAGGTCCACCGCCACCCCCAAGAAATTTTGGTGCCAAAGCAGAGCACCCTCCACCCAGTTCAAAGCATGTTGTACCCAAAGCCAGGCAAGTTATTTTGGTACAAGTGAAAGATCCTCTCTGTGATGTTTAACCTGTGGCACCTGTTTGTTTCACCAAACACAGAACACACACGAGTATCCCAACACACCCTTTTCCTCGCTGCCACCAGTTGATCTCTTTATCAACCTATATTTCCTATGAAAAACTGAGGTCCATTTAGTACTGAACTTTTAAACAGAAGCAGGTTTATTGATTACAAATTGTTTTAGGAATAGTTCTTAAGTACATTCTTAAAGTTACACAAAGCTTCAGTATTTTACTTTAACCTCTTCTATCTTAATTAATGCAGGTCACACTCTGACTAATCAGTCCTTAAACACTTTCTCTGCCTCAAGCCCCAAACTATCTTTTTCTCTAGCTCTCTCTGACTCTGACTCACTGACTTTTCTCTCTCTGATTCACCCTTCCCTCCTGGTTTCTCTGGCTCCACCTCCCAACAGCTCCCATTGGTGCAGGCCAATATCATTTTTATATAAATACATAGGAAGACAGGGCGTTCCCTACACTCTCCCTCTTCTTTCTGTCTTACGATGTGGGCATTCATAGGCAATAGTAGCTGAAATATTGTTTTGGAAGGAATCAGAAAAGTTCAAATGGCCCAGGGCAGGCTTCAAATATAGAGCCAGCCTTAGTCACCTTATATCATACAGTATGCCTGGTGAAGCCACACATTCCTGCCATAAACTTCAAAGGAATAAGATTATCAAACCATGCTTTAGATAGAGCATACCCAACCTTGGATCCCCAGATGTTCTTAGACTAAAACTCCAAGAAGCCTTCACCGCTAACAGTGCTGGCCAGGATTTCTGGAATTGTAGTCCAAGAACATCTGGGGACCCAAGGTTGGGAGCCACTGCAGGAAATGCCAGTTGCAGTGAGTTTAGAAGAGGCAGAAGCCTCTTGTGCTGCCTACCACCACCGTTGTATCTGTCAGCATAACTGCTGTGCTAGGGTGTTGAGAAAGGGAGGAGTAGGAAAGAAGCTCAAGTTATGCCAGACCCCTCTCAGCCCAGCTGAGACTCACAGCCATTATAACAGCACCAAGTTAGGTGAGGGTCAGGGTAGTTCTAAGTAATTTTCACTAGGCCGGGAAGTGTTTGGATTCAGCACAGCTGACAGAGGCCAGATCAGCCAGCCCTCCACCATCTTGGCTTGTTCAGATTTCACTATTAAGTTAAATACAGTACACTGAAGTTGTTTCCCTACTTAGCCCAACTCTGCTTCCCTTGCTTTCCTCCGTCACATCTCCAATGTTAAATTTTAGATTGCAAGTTCCTTATAGCAGAAACCTGTCCTTTTGCACTCTGTAATCATATGTGCATGAGTGGAGAAGTAATAGTGGAAGGTAGTAATACTAAATAGAGCTTATATAACAATTCTGAACCCATTTCAGTGAAATGAATGCAAAATAAGTTTATGTTCTCAAGTAAATGTTTTCCTTCAATTAAATAATTCTAGCTGAATCACAGTCCTCTTCAGCTTCCCAACAAAACTGTATGTTGCTTTAAAACAGTATGTAATAATGTCTTAGCTAAATATCAGCTCTAAAATTAATATAGCTGTTCCTGGTGTACTTTAATTTCCTCTAGGATGAAGGGTGTTGTTACACAACATTATGGTTAGATGGCTGTTATGTACTCAAAAAGTATGACTCAGTTTTCTTTTCATTTCTTTTTTAAACAGTTAACAGCTCCTTTGTTCCAGGATGTTCTAGCCTGAAACAAATACTGTAATCCAGACAACTGAAACAAGCTAGCTCTCCAAGATAACACTGTGAAGTCTAGCATGCTTTAATATGTCAGTTATAAAATGAAAATCTGACGTTGGTCTCTCTTGCAAGATAAATTATATGTTGTTAAAAACAAAACAACACCTAGTTTATTTGTTATGAGATATAAGTGGTTGAAACCAGTTCAGAAAAGACTATTTGTTTACAGTAAACAAGAAGGGCTGTGAACAGATCAGGGACGTGATTTTACTCAGTTGTAGCATGGCTAGCAGAGAAGTGGGCCTGAGGTGATTTCTGTATTTCCTTTAAAGATGCACAACAATATAATACAACTTTGTGGATAAACTCTCAAGAGGCAGCATTCAACAAACTACAAAACATAATTTAAAATTTTAAGATCAACATTAAAAACAGATAAATTTAAAATCAACAGTACTGTATCAAAATCAAATTAAGCATCAGCATTGTATACAGTAGAATCCTGACTCAATCATGGGCCCGGATAACCCAGGTTAGTCTTTGGGGTCTGCTTCTGCCTGAAGGCCAAAAAGGATGAGACAGAAAAGACACCAACTAAAATTAAGTGTCATGACTGAAATGGACCTGTTCCTCAAGCCTGCTGGAATAATTGCTCCTACACATACAGATTTACAAAATCCCAGTGATTTTTATCCATATCATTGAGGAAAGGGTGGCGTTTAAATGTTCTCCTTCCAGTGATTCTGCTTCACATTGTGGTGGGAGAGTAAGTTTTTACTTTCTTCCTGTTCCAGTAAAGTTGAAAAGGATTGCTGTTCTGGGAATATCATTGCTGCTTCGAGCTAGGGTTGCAAGATACATGGGTACCAAAAGGAGGACATCGTCGTTGTTTAGTCGTTTAGTCGTGTTCGACTCTTCGTGACCCCATGGACCAGAGTACGCCAGGCCCTCCTATCTTCCACTGCCTCCTGGAGTTGTGTCAAATTCATGTTGGTTGCTTCACAGACACTGTCCAGCCATCTCATCCTCGGTCATCCCCTTCTCCTCTTGCCATCGCACTTTCCTAACATCAAGGTTTTTTCCAAGGAGTCTTCTCTTCTCATGAGATGGCCAAAGTACTGGAGCCTCAGCTTCAGGATCTGTCCTTCCAGTGAGCACTCAGGGCTGATTTCCTTCAGAATTGATAGGTTTGTTCTCTTTGCAGTCCAGGGGATTCTCAAGAGCCTCCTCCAGCACCACAATTCAAAGGCATCAATTCTTCGGTGTTTTTTAATTTTGTGGCTGCTGTCTCCATCTGCAGTGATTATGGAGCCCAAGAAGATAAAATCTGACACTGCCTCCATATCTTCCCCTTCTATTTCCCAGGAGGTGATGGGACCAGTGGCCATGATCTTAGTTTTTTTGATGTTGAGTTTCAGACCGTGGAGGACATAGACAAAAAAGAGGACAAAGGAGGATGTACTGGATGTTTCATTTGAATTGTTCCAGATTAAACCCGCAATCAATACAATTTTATTACAATAGCTGCCAATAAATGTCTCTTAGTGAACCAACCAAGAAATAGTCATGTTAAAAAATAAAAATAAATTCAATGGAGGCTTTTTTTCAGAATACCAAAAAACATTATTTAAACAGCCAATTGTACCCGAACCCACCCCAGCCGGGCTGTGGGATCCCCTGGCTGCTCACACTTTGCACAGGCTCAGAGGCAACCTTGCTAATTTGGATGCCCTAACAAGGCTCTGGCACAGGTAGGGGGAAAGCGGCGCCAGGCAAAGCCGAATGAGGCAGCGTCCCCTCCCCCGAGGGTCATAATTTCAAGGCTGGGGAGTGTGGGATTTGGAGTCCCTGAAAGAGACTTTGAACACACATAGTCTGGGCGCTCACCTTCCCATTGATGCGCTCGGGTGCTGCTTGCTCCTGCCTGGCTCGGTGGGCAGTGCTCCGCTCGCACTGCCTTTTTGGGCTCCACATGGGCTGGGCGGGCCTGGCAGATCACTGAGCAGCCGCGGGGGTGGCGGGAGGGCGCAAGGGCTGCGCTCTGGTGCCGACGGCAGGTAATGGGGGATGGGCGGGTGGGGGCCAGGAAACACAGGGGGAGGGGGGGTCCTTCCACCTCTCCCCCTCCCGTCCAAAATTATAACATAAAATATACAAAAGCCTGACATTTTAAAGGTTTTTATCTTTGCCTGCCGGACAGAGGACATTTGGCTAAAAAAGAGGACATGCCCTCCTTTTGCCTGACATCTGGCAACCCTACGTCGAGCAGCATCCTATTCCCTGAAATGTCAAGGCAAAACCTGAGATATGGGGGCAAGTCCTTGTGGTGTCATAGAGATGAGCTCTTTTATGTCAGAGGTTAATACTTGTGAAGTCACAGAGGTAGGGCAGGTAAAACCACTCCTGGAGGAGGCGATTGTGGAAATGGACATGAGGGAAATCCAGGTAATTGGGCAACCCAGTAAAAGCTGGCTGACCAAGTAAAATGGCAACCCAGAACATGAATGGGGGACATTTCCTGACACCCAGGCAAGCTACAATATGGGTTGCAGTAGCTGTCACTATGATGAGGTCTTGTATCCAATCCGAACTCTCCTATTTATTTATTTGGGAGTTATGGAAGGCTCATTCTGAGTCCACAGGGAGTTGCATTCTATGCCCTGTGGCTGTTGCTGGTAGAACATCATCATCAAGAAGACACATGAGCTGTGACACTGGTGGTCTACACGTTGCCTTGGTCCAAATGGAATGATAGGCCAAAGTGCCTGTGCCAGCAATACCAGCTCCTTCCCAGACCCCTACCTCCATTCCTCGCTTTGTAGCATGTGCAGGTTGCTCAAGCACAAGGCTGGTAGAAACACATTTACTCAAAGCCATTGAGTACACTGGCAGGAGTTGCAGAGCAGTCAGAAATGGCTGCCACATCTTTGAAGTAGTCAAACCACTTCAAAGACTAAACTCTCCTCTTCCCTCAGCATTGCTTGCCCTGAGATTTATCTTTTTTGCTTGAAGACCAGGCCGAGTATAGCAATTCCCTCAGAGGTCACATGGGGCTCTGATACCAGGCAACCCTAGCCTGTGAGCAAAGTTAATGCCTCCCCCACTTCCAGATGGCAAGGAAGAGGGACAGCTTTATCATGTATCATCCTCCTAGTGAGTGTGGGAAAGAAGGCAAATGGAAGGACTCTCCATATACACCCTGCTTTCAAGGACTCTTGGTTCTGCTGGGAGACTGACACCTGTTTGGCAGGATGGTATATTTTATTTATTTATTTATTAAATTTATACCCCGCCCCTCTAGACCATGTCTACTCGGGGCGGCTTACAACATAAAATAAGACAATATAAAATATAAATAATCATAAAATACAATTAATATATTAGTTAACACAATTAGATTAAAAAATAGCAAAATGGAACAAGATGAGAGAAAGAAAAAGCCCAATTTATCTGGGAGACAGGAGGCATAATCTCTGTGCATTTGCGTAGTTATCTCGGGGGGGGGGGGAGGGATTGTGCAGCCAGTGGTGGAAAGTAGCTGTATCTCTGAAGTCTGTGAGCCACAGGTTAGCCAGATAGGGCCCCTTGCCTGGGGGGGGGGGTTAGGATTTTGTTTTGTTTTTAAACACTTTCTCCCCTTCTGCAATTCTGATCCAGATCACCTCCATTCTTCCTGCACAGCTGCTGATTTATTTTAACTAAAAATATGTGTGTGTTGAGATGAAGAAAGCAATCTCCTCCTCTAACAAAAGCATCTGTAGATGATCAGAGATAAAGCAGCTAGGAGGCAAAGAGGGACTGTGCCTCCCCCTATGAAATTCCCTTTCATTCATCAAATTCCCAACTTTACAGTAGCGTAAATAAAAGAAAACCCTCCACTTTGGGGAGGGGGAGCTTAGGCACTTAAAGATGGGGCAAAAAATCAGTTGCTCCCACCAGGGAAATGGATATGCAGATAACAAATAGAAAACATTATGAACATTTAAATGTCTTGTAATTCCAGTACATGCTCAGTTCTCTCAGCAAACAAGGAAGAACAGCCAAAAGATATGAACTACATACTTTAGCCTCCACGAGAGCTGTGGTTGCTGAAGGTGTAAGTGTGTGTGTAAATGAATCTCTGATGTCAATAAAAAACAGAGGACAACATAAGACATAGTTGATCTCCAGATCAAATGGCCTTTACAGCAGGCAGCTACGTGAACCATAAAAACAAAGTAGTAATGGCCGCAATCCTGTTTCTCAAGTTATGCCACATACCTTGCATGATATCATCAGTTGGAGCTGAGCCACAGATATTTAAAGGCATTAAAAGCTTCCTCTCCCTACACCACCCCCCAGGTCCAGGAAATCCCCAGGGATCCCCTTTGACCTGAGAAAGTTCTTGGGTGCCATGGAACAGAGGAAGGAACTCTTTAATGGCCAGAAAATTGGTATGGCCAGTCAGTTGATAGATACATAGTTTTTAGAAATTAGATATCCTGGTTACAGGGATAATATGTTTTATGCAGTCCTTCTTTCTTCCCTCTTGAAAAGCGAGCTGGTTGCTTCTTTGCATCTTACACATGCCTCTTGCATTTAAGATGATACAGTACTAAGTTAGATGTAGGGACGTGGTGGCGCTGCGGGCTAAACCACAGAAGCCTGTGCTGCAGGGTCAGAAGACCAAGCAGTCGTAAGTTCGAATCCACGCGACGGAGTGAGCGCCCGTCGCTTGTCCCAGCTCCCGCCAACCTAGCAGTTCGAAAGCATGCGAATGCAAGTAGATAAATAGGGACCACCTTGTTGGGAAGGTAACAGCGTTCCATGTCTAAGTCGCACTGGCCATGTGACCATGGAAGATTGTCTTCGGACAAAACGCTGGCTCTATGGCTTGGAAACGGGGATGAGCACCGCCCCCTAGAGTCGAACACGACTGGACAAAAATTGTCAAGGGGAACCTTTACCTTTACCTTTAAGTTAGATGTGGCTATGCTGGCTGGAGGATTCTGGAAATTGTAGTCCAAAAAAGTAACTTTTCCTGCTTAGAACTTCTCCACTCCAGTAGCATTTGATGCTCATCCAAGGACTCTGGGCACCACATTACACTCTTCAAAACAGTTTTGAAGTTATACTAATGTAAACAAATTCTTGTAAGTTTGTTAAACTGAGGTTGAAAACTCCTATCTTACTGTCTTGGGCTGGAGTGAGCTAGTGTGGGCCACTTGGGAATGGTCAGGCTTGATTAGAATGATCTAATCAAGCCTGATCCTTCACAGGAAAATGGCTCCTGCCAATATCCTGATATCAAACCAATTCAAGGTACTGGTAAAATAATCACTTCCCCTGCTTCGAGACAGGGAAAGTGGAGGAAAAAAAGTTGATGCAACAGTTATTAAGAAAAACATTTTCTTTGCCTTTTCTTAGAAGGCCAGTCAAGAAACTGCCTGCAGCTGGAGCCACCACCATGGATTCAATTGCAGGCAGCTTCTTGACCAGTCTTTTAAGGTGAGACAAAGAAAATATTGTTACGATTTTTTTATATGTGATGTAACACATATGTGATAGCCTACACACAGTAAAAATAATTATTGGATTAATTTTCCAATATCCTGAAGTGGCTTACTTATTAAGCCGTTTCACGATATTGGCAAATTGAAAGAGGAAGACTTGCTTTGAATTGGTTCCAGTGATTGCATCCACTGGAACGGATCCAAACCAGAGAGATGTTACCCAAACCAGAAAAGTATAAAAACCTCGAAAGGGGCCTGAAAGGCGTGGATAGGAACACTCTGGGGTAGACTGGGGCATTCCAGCAAAGACATGGTCTGATTGGCTGTCTTTATGCACCAGCCCATCCTTGCACTGCTCCAAACAGCGAGCTAAACAGCCTCACAATAACCTTGCCGTTATTGCCTAGAGTCAAAGAAGCAAATGAACCTCTTGCTTTTCATGGAAAACAGCAATGTTTCAGTGGGACCGAGGCTAACGAGTGTTGGACATGGCAATTAATGAATGAACAAGAAAGTCGGGGAAAAGAGGTGTTGTGCTTTTAAAAGCAGGGGGGAGAGACCTTGGAGTGTGAGGTTTTGCCTCTGCCAGTCCTTAGACTGCACTTTGCACAGCCTTTTTGTCATTAAAATACTCTTATGTAAGCCTAATTGACACAGTTAAAAGAGCTATTACTCACAGATGTCTGTTGCCATAGTAATGGGAAAGAAAGGCAGCAAAATAATGCACATTATCATATGTAAAGGCATTGTGTCTTTTTGGGACAGGAGGAAGCTCCTCTTCAGAAGCCAAGCACTTCATACATGTTGTAACAGGGATGAAAACTCATTAATGAGTTCATTTAATTTTTAACACATGCCAAAATGAGAGTGAGGATTAATTCAACTGATGTTCCAGGATATGTCTTTAGAGGCAGTGAATTCAACCTTCTTCTTCTTCTTAAAACATTGATGGGATTTGAAGAATAGAGGACTGCTCCCTTGGACCTTTAAACCTTCACACTACTCGTATTTTTATTATTACTGTACTCTTTCTTCCTCCTAGAAATTCAGAGCATATATGAAGCTAAGATTAAGGTTGACAGGGGATTTGTGTGGGGGATTGGGGAGTAAATAAGTTTTCTCCACCCCTATGCTCTGTTTGCACCAATCCTGTGACATCTTAAATTGAAGTATGGTTTGTGGCTCAAGACCATGCAGTGAGCTTTGTGGCTATGTGGGGGTGGGGGGGTGGGGGGGAATATGAAGCCAGTTCCTGGAAGAATTTCAGCTTGTAATGTAGAACAAGGATGAGTCTGAGCTAGAATTGCCATGTCTCAGGGCACTAGCTGGTGACTCAGGCTAGGCCGGCCCTACCTTTAGGTGGAAGCAGCTGACTTCCTCAGAAGCAGACTGATAGCAATGACAGATTTGTACTCTATGCACACTGGCAAGGCTCTCACAAGTTTTTTCATGCTACCCTTTGAGGAACATCAGTTTTTTGTTTTCCAAATAGCCCACATAACTCAGTCCCTGCTTCTTGTAATGGAATGGTTGCCATGACGGCCAGGGACAATGTCATGGATGCTACCTTCTCCTTTTTCTGGTTCAGTATTAGCACACCAGTCCCTTTTTGCAGCTGATGTAGCTGCTTTCCTCTCCCAGTCTCAGCAGATGGGGCGGGGAGGGGGGAGAGTTACCAGTGGCAGACCACAGCACCACAGCTGCCACAACTGGGACATTGCTGCCCCCATGATCCCCTTCTCACTTGCCTTTAGAAAAGCAACAACCCTTTCAGGGAGCTGGGACAGGGGATGCTGTAGTGGCTGCTACAGGTGTTGTAGATAGACAGCACCCTTACCGTTCTTGTTCCCTTTTCCTTCACCTCCGAGCAGGGACATTTCAGACCCACCAGCCACTTTTTGATGCTAACACAATCCCTTGCCTCTGCTGCTGAATGGCTGTTTCTCAAAGTTGACATCATTGTCTCTCAAGCCATCTGTGTCAAACTGGAAAGGCAATGTCATGGATGCTAATATCAAGTCAGACAATAGGCTCCTCTATGGTATTACTGGCTAAAGGAGCTTGGCAGTGATCATTCAGGATTTTTTAAGAGAGCAGGTTTTCACAGGGACCTGGAGATGGCAGGGATTGAACTTGAGACCTTTTGGATGCAAAGCATGCACTCTTATCACTTTGCTAACAGCTCCTCCCCAGGGTTTTCAGCCAGAGATTTAGTGAACTGGTATACCAATTAAGACTTGGCAGACCTGCTCAGAGGGTTTATAGCAAACGGCACAAGTGCAGCTGTGTAGAAACTCCCATTATTAAGAGAGAAGCGACAGCTTGGTAAAAGGTGTTAGGTAAAATGCACTTCAGTATGAAGACTTCCCTTGTGGCTTAATTTAAAGCATTAGCTCTTGGGGGGGGGGAGGGAAAAAAAAAGGGAAAGTAGCAATACTAGACTGACATGGTGTATGGAGATACGATTGCCAGATCTGCAAGGACAACAAACACTGCCCTGCAGTCAGTACAAGCTGAGCTGGTAATAATGCTGTCAGGTCAAAATACACCACCATATCTGTAGCAGAGAAGAACTGGGTATAGACTTTAAATGAACATATTGTACCTGAGTGAGAACAAAGCTATCTTTTTTTAGATCACTAAGTAATAAACAAAAATGATGTGCTTGTGGAGCTTTTAGGCATAAAATAGCAAGTCAGGTTCTACAGAACAACCTGATTTTAGGGCAAGGCCACAGAGATCAACCAAGATGTTAAGTATGACACCTTTTTGTTCTACTAGATTTATTATCCTATTAATGTAGAAATCAACATACTTATTTTTTTAAAAATTAACATTTTCAAAGTAATCTTTGGTTTTATCTTTTCCAAGGGAAGGCTTGAAGTCTGAAAACACATGAGCCATCTTCAGAAAGAAAAGAGTGTGTATAGAGCAATAGGTTGGATGCAAAAGAGATTATTAATCTAGTTCGCTGTTAACACGCCATCTGGTGTGTTATATTTCCTGATATGTATGAAAATAACTTAGTATTTTCCCTGCAAGCCAAAAGGTTTGGGAACAAAAGTGTCCCTTTGCAGTCATTTTTGTCATGTCTTTATACTCACACTCCTGGGGGGAAATGGAATTTGGAGAACATGGTGTGGGTGTCTCGCATCACACTGGAAGAAAATAAAATAAGAAACACACACACAATTTTTCATGCAAGTCTCATTTCAGCTTTTCTAAGCTGCATTTTATGGAAGGAAATAGTCAGGGCAAAACTATAGGCAAACAAGTGCAGTTTGACCCTTAGCCACCATTTCCCAGGGAGTCTCTTGTTTTATAGGTGGCTATCAAATCAAGGTTCCAGACTAGTTGATCTCCTCCCATCCGACTCTGGTTCAGAACACATGCAACAGGTGTTGGTGCTCTGTTCCAGCAACTCCCATGTAAGTGTGTGCACAGGATTGCTGGGATGTAGGTTTGTGTCTGAATACACCACCATATCACACCTAATACACCAGGTGGGAAAGCAAAATGTCTCCAGCTGGGTAATGCTAGCCTTGGGAGATCCAAAACAAACCACAGCTGTCTGGTCCTAAGCCAGCAAGAATGTATGTAAAAACATTAGCAGAACAAATGACTTGTCTTTCCTAGCAGCTTGTCTTTAATCATGTCACTTTTATGGAACTCAGCAAAGTTCTATTCACAGTGTTCTGGTTGTTCGAGACTCCACAGGGATAGAAGTAAACAAAACGGAAACAGGTGTCCAACGGAACTGTGAAGCAAATTCTACACACAGCTGTTTTGACCTAAAAGAGAGGTTAATTGTTTCATAGAAGGCACCGTTTCATGGAAAGTTGAATAATTACTAATATTGCCCTTTTAAAAAATTGAGGGAGCCTTTAATAATTAAAGAATAGAGCATGGGGAACCAGCAGTGCTTTGTGCCACTATAAAAACTATCACATTTGCTATGGAATGAATCAATCTTTCCCAATTTTTCCCAATATCATAGTCACTGGTGACAGGGGATAATGGAAGTTGTAGTCAATACCTATATGTGAGATTATTACCATTATCATTCATGATGCATTCTTGCTGATAACACAAACATTGTAGCAGAAATTCAAGAAGTTATAAGGAAAGATTTACAACTGCAGACAGAAGTGCTTCACCTGTTGCATTTCTGCTTTTCTTTAAAAATAACAATGATCCACCATCCATGTCAAGGTAAAACTGGTTTTTTAAAAAGCACACACAAGGAATTCATTCATTTAATTTCAACAGTAGTGGGATTAATTTGAACTTTTTATAATCAAATGTTATACATATATAACTTTTTACAAATCTTCTCTCTCTTACAGTGCCCTTTTATACAAAAATTAAATAGGTAATGGTTTTTCTGTCTGAAAACTAATAGTTAAAGTAACCTAAATTTCAAATTAAATATGTACATATAGACTCAAAGAATCATAGGCTGAAATCCTGTTTCATGGTTCCACGTGTGCAACAGGAATGGCATCAGCAGCAGTGGCATATTACCCTTGATTAAAAGCTTTGTATGTTGATTTTGGAGCACACAGGACTTTGTCGGATTGTGTATGAGTTGTGTGTGCACCAAAATTACCAAAGGAAGCCTTTAATCAGAGGCGATTTGCTGCTGCTGTCATTTCCACAGTGCATGCAGAGCTACACTACAGGATTTCAGACACAGAATTGTTGAGTTGCAAGATACCGTATCTCAATGTCCAATCTCTTTCAATGCAAGAAATCCACATAAGTGGCCATTCAACCTCTATTTAGGTAGGTGAATTGACCAGGATTGCCTCTTTCCAGTGGTCAAGAGAGCAGATTCCCTTTCAAAAGCACTTCCTGCCACCAGTCCGGGGCCATGCCAGTAACAGCTCATGGACTGAGTGATGGATGCCTTGCCCCCAAATGTTCTGGTAGGGAACTAGACTATTCTAAACACACTATGGAACTACCCAATCATTAAGGTCAATATCAGAGGCCATGCTCTGTTCACCAGTGATTGTTTTCAACAATACCTCACACTAAGGCTATAGAACGCCTTGTCAAGAAAGGCCTGTCTGGCCCCACCGGTATTCTTCTTCTGGTGGCTAATTTTTTTTTAGTTGTTATTTGTAGAGGGTGTAGGCTAGATACAGCTTGGACATTATTTAGGAACTAATGTGAGAAGTAATCAGCGAACTATGTTTTAACGTACTATTAATCCATGTACAGTACTGTGGTTTTCAAAAAAAAAAAATTATGGAGATCAAACTGCTTTATTTTGATTCTCTTGGAGTTCAATTTAATGGAGGTGGGGTGGGGGAAGACAACAAATATTTCAAAATAAAATGACCCAAACTGTCAAGCTATCCTGTAGCTAACTGGATAATATCATGAACAAACCTCAAGCTATGGTGTGATAGAAACCACTGTGTAGCCTGGTTGGTCACCATAACCTGTAGTCTGGTTGGGTGAGAGGTGCTATTTTTATGGGTGCTTAATCTCTCAGGCAAAGCAAAAGCCACATGTTTTTAACAAAAGGCACCAGAAGATTAATGGATTAGATCTCCTTTGTATGTATAAATGGAGAGAGCTGAGCCTGCATGCCAAGGTGGAAGCTATGTCACCACAACTCCATCTGGGTTTACAAGTTTTCAGTCTTCAACCTAGGATTTTACAGATCCACAGTGCACTTGATAAAAGAAGCCTTGGATTTTAGTCTGCAAAACCTGAGAACATCTGTTAATAGTAAGATACTTTTGAAGGCTATTAATTCATAAGTTGCTATACATCGGAAGCAACTTGACAGCGCATAACAACAATAGATCCTGAAGCCTCGATGAGTAGTCTGGGTGATTTATTTTGACTTTTTTGTTTCTCAGTCCATACACATCCCTACTTCTACAGTGCCAAACCTGAAAAAGAATTTAGTGGTGCTTAAAAACTCACCTGCTTTCAAAAATGTAGTGGTCCAATAAACATATTATACACTCTTGGCTTCAGGACAAGGGCCAGCCTGTCTAGCCTTGGACAATCTGCACAGTAGCTAAGACGCCCCAGAAGAAGGGAATGGTAACCCACTTCTGAGTAGTCTCTGCCTAGAAAATTCTGAAAAAGACTGCTGTAAGTCAGTATTGATTTGACAGTTCATAACAATTATTATGAGGACAACACAGCTTTCTCTTTCTTTCGTTCTTTTGTGAGTAATATGTAATTACAAATTACACAGGAGATATGTAGTTACACAAGATCTCCAGTGTTAGATACAGTTTGATCTTCATGGTTTAAAGCACAATAATTGCAATTTTTCTCTACTGTCTGTATTCCAGGCAGCAAGCAGCTATGTGCGTAAATAGTACAGGATTTGCTGCAGAAGTAAAATGGATGCATTTGAATTTTTTTAAACTGGTTGTATAGTGCAAAGGCCAATGTGAATCAGCCCTGCCCTTACTGTTTCAGAAGCAAAAGTTTTTTCCCCTCTGTCCTTGGGGGCTTCTATTTTTTTCAAGCCAGAGTGATTTGAGCAGCGTATTCCCCTTGTGACCAGCTGGTTTGTTCTCCAAAAAGAGGGGGCATGACTGTGGCTTGTATTCTGGTGGCATACTAAGCGGGGCATGATGTTTTGGGCAGCAGAAACACCCACGGCCATGATCTTTTTTCCAGAAGCCGCTGCATTGATATATCAGTTTAGCGCACAACCAGATCTGCACAAGCCAGAAAAAAAAGAAACAAAAAAAAAACTGATATGAAATACAAAGTACAGGAGACTACAATCTTTCTATGACATGTGAGTATATGTTTGTACATTTTGCAGAATATTGGGAAACTGACCTGGCTGCAGCTATAAGTATATACCTGAAAAGTACTGTTTAAATTTTGTAGGTTCAACCAGAAAGGTCTCTTGATCCTCAAAAAGCAAACGATTATGTCTGTAGAACTTTTATTTATGAAGACAGATCACAAGTTTATTGGGCTTAGGAAGACGTTTTTGTTAAAAAATGGACTATGTTTTTTATCGTGGAACCCTTCACTGTGAATGCATGCATTATTTTTTTAAAAAAGGATTCTAGGTGATCTCTACCTGCCAACCCCAGATCCCATGCTGCAAAACCCAGCAATGGTTTTAGTCCAACTCCCTGGGTCAGAATATATTAGTCCAGTTACTTTGTTAGCATATTTGCAGGAAAATAAAAAAACCCATCAGTTCTTCTGTGTTATGTCTGCCTATGTGTATATGTGATGGCAATTTCACAGTTTGAGTTTGGAATCTGCCAGAATGAATAGAGATTTCATGTTATGATAAAGATTACGCAGCCAGAAGAGCAGCTGTTAAATTGAAAAGCTGCCAGCTTTCCCAAAGCTTGTTCCTACCTGCTTGGAGCAAGACAGGCGTATGCTGCAGCCTGCAGAGAGGCATCCTATTAAATGGCTTCAAATTTGGAGAAGGTGCCAGACAACCTGGCAGTACAAGATTAAAATCTTTGTGCCTACAACCATGATGGCACGGTTGCTCTCTTGATCGTATATATAAGGCTTCCAGAAAGCCACTCATAGTAATAGTGGTAGTTTTAGTAGTAGGACAATTGGTGTAGCGGTTTTATTTTTGCTCTGTCCTTATGCAAAATATTCTCCTGTTGTGGCATAAAAATATCAGCAGTAAGACAGTCCCCACCTCGAAGTTCATAATCTAAAACAGAACGAACCGAAAAACACCTGGCAGAGGGGACAGGAAGATGACAAAGACCATCTCAGGCGATAGCTCTTTCTTTAATTTTCTTCCTCTCTCTCTTTTTAATTTTACAAACATAACACAGGGACCAAAACAAATCTTTAAGAAATGTACCACCCAACCATGTCTTGCATTTGTCATTTATGTAACTGGAATATAAAATACTCATGAGTCTTATTTGTACGTTGTTGCAATAGTTCTCATAAGGATCGGCTGAAAAGGAAGGGGTTTAGACAGCTGATAGAAGGGCTACTGCTCCATGAGGACCAAAGGCTGCTGGTATCCCACAAGAAGTGATAGGATAGCCTTGTTTCATTTATTTTCTAGATGTATAGTGGGCTGACTTAGGGACGAATGAATTTCCTTAGGGACCTGGCTCCCAGCATGAAAGAAACCGGGCTTGGATATGACAACAAGGGGCCATTAGAACACATGCTTTGCATTCAAGGTTTGAATTCCAGGCATCTCCAGCTAGGTTTGGATAACCCCTCTTGTAAAAAATCTGGGAGACTTCAATATAGGCAATCCTCAGCCAAATGGACCAGTGGTATTAGATGGCTTACTCTATCTGTATGACATCTAAGCCAATGTAGTAATGTAATGGATAACATGATGGATTAGGATTTGAGAGACCTGGGTTCAAATCTTTGCTTGGCTGTGGAAACGTAATGGGAGGGTAAGGAGTAGGAATGGTAAAGCCACTCCTTCGATAGCTCACTTAACTTGAAAGCCCTATTAAGATCCCTATACATCAGTTCCAACTTGATGGAACATACATAACAAAAAAATGACCTCTTATGCTTTTCACCATGTGCCCTGTGCTCTACTATTACCTGGCCGTAAAGATTAAGTTATTGTCCTGGCTGTTGATTCTGTTAACACAGTGTTTCCAAACAAGGATTTTATCCAGCAATTACTGTGCCTTGTTCACTGAATTTGCTGGGGAGGGCCTCAGATGTTGTTGTCTTTGAATTGAAACCTTTTTAATATCTCCCTACCACTTCCATCTTTTGGCCAAAAGCAGTTCAAGCCTGAAATTCTCAGCTTAGAGCAGGATGGAGCATCTGTACTAGTCTCAGTCAGGGATTAGAAACAGTAGGGTCTCTTCTACTGGCTTAGGGAGGGGTTCAAAACCTGCCAGATGAGATCAGAAACTAGAGGCTCTCCTCCTTCCCCAGTGTCACACATTGTTTCCTATTAGACTCTAAACAGGGACTGCCCAATAACAGGAAATATAATATATATATATTTACAGCAGAACTGCAACATCACTGCTAGCATCACCGCTAACCATGCAAGGTGTGGGATTCTGGGACATGTAATCCAAAAGAAGTAACTTTCCACATCTTTGCAGCTGCCTTCCTGTTGATCCATGTAAGTGGCTATGGTTGCAAAAGTCCTTCAAACAGATGCATGATGTGCCAAGTAAATCTATAAATCAATAACCCTGTGATTGGAAATTGTGCTTTTAAAAAAGCACAGCACAATCTTTATTTTCTTAAATTCCAAGTCAGTCGCAGTCATAAATCAACCATGACCCAGATATATGGGGTGGTGGGGTGGGTAGGAGTCCTCCAGGCAGCTGGCTATTTGTGTTTAGATTTTTGCTGCAACAGCCTATCATACCACTACAAACAGTATACTAAACAGACAAGACTCCAAAATGTGGTTTGTCTGCTTGGCTGGGTGGGGAAAACAGCTGCATCTAAACAGAAACAACCATCTGTGCATGTAGAGCTTTTAGTATGCACCACAAGAAGCTGGTCAATCACAGCCACTGAACGTTATTTGTATTTATTCCAGGCCTCTGAATTAAAGTTCCTAGAAAGGTCTTGGATCTTTTCCATCTTCTTTTTATTCATTTGGATCAGGATACCCAAGAATTTTGAAAACGTGCTTGTCCAGTGTTTTCAGTCTGGCTGTTTCACATTCTGGGTTAAGATCCTCTTCAAATAGTTTTCTTCTGTATAGAAATAAACCCTGCTTAGGAAAACATTCATGTTCTTTTTGATCGCAGTGCAACACGTTCGGTGCTTTCTTCCACAAAAAGTACATGGACTAAGAAACCCATATGCCAAGGGAACACCTCATATAAAATAATATTTTTTTAAAAAATCATACAAAAGAAAAGGCAGGATGTCTTAATGATTTGAAGACTTCTTATCTTGTAAAATTGTAAAAAAAAAAAAAAAACAGTTGAGAAGCAAAAGTAAAAATTAACAGAAATAGGATCTTAATCCTAAATACAACTTTTCAAAAAACTTGCATAGAGGGACTGAGATAAGTACAGTATTACAATAATCATTGCAAAGAAACAGAAGAGAATGAGAGAGAGAGAGAGAGTACTTCCATAAAATGTAAGAACCCCAAGTGAATTTAAACTTATACTAAGGATACTGAAAAAACAACAGAGGACAATATTTTCTGACCGGGATAAATTAAAGAGAGGACAGAAATAAACTACTAAACAACTGTATAGAAAAGATGCAAGGACAACAGATAGATTAATAGCAGCAACAGAAGGAAATGTTTTGAGGAACAATCTACCCCGCAGTTCTAGAAAGTGCAGTGAAAGTTGTTCTCAAAGCATTTGGAATAATTAAATGACCAAAGGCAGATTCGAGCTATATTAAGTTAAAGAAACGACATCAGAGCAGTAACTGGCCAAGGAATAACTTGAACAAGGCTAAAGAAAGGCTCTTTTCCTAATGGTATAGTTTGGTGTGCTTTGGATAACAAATGTATATTTTATATGTATTTCCTGCACCCCACAGCTTTCCCACAGCTTTCCATATTTGAGACAAGTGAAGAACTTGACTCAAAAAAACAAAGCAAAGTGTGCTGCTTAAAGTGTGCTGCTTAAAGCGTGCTGCCTAAAGCGTGTTCACCCATTTATAAGTCAGGGCAGAGACCATGAAAACTTTAATAAGGATACAGTATGCCAAAAATATGGAAAATAAAACAAAGCATTCCAACCCCAAACAAAGGTGCAGAGCTTAGAAAGTTACTTTTTTGGTGGGGGCTACCATTCTCAGAATCACGTAGCTAGCATAGCATGGAAATTCTGAAAAAAATGCAACTTTTCAAGTTCTGGAAAAGAGAGTCTAAAGAGTGCATTAACTATTGGATCATGGCATTAATTGCCCATGCAAGCAAAACAATGCTCAGATTTTACAGCAAAGACTTTTGGATTTAAAAAAGAAAGAGGTACTGAGATTATATTGCAAATACAAGTTGGCTATGGAGTATGCCAAATAATTTCAAGAGAAGTATTTACTGCTTTATACATTAAAACAAAAACATTAACTCAGTGGATCATTAAAAGCAATGGAGTGTTCAAAATGTACAGTCAACTCTCGATTTACAAACTTAATCCGTTCCGGAAGGAACTCTGTAAGTCAAAAAATTTGTAAGTCGAATCAGCATTTCCCACAGGAATGCACTGAAAACCAATTAATCCATTCCGGCTGTTTTTTGTTCTTAGGTTGAGGGGCGGTTTGTAACTGGAATCATTAGTTCCCATAGGAACTACAGTAATGCAAATCCGTTCCTGCTACTAGGGGCAGATTTTTTTTCCTTTTAACCTAAGATCACTGTCTTAGGTTTAAAAAAAGGAAGGAAAAGAGGAAGGGAAGGAGGTACCTTTTCAACAGAACACCTTGAAAAGCACCTTTTCAGCCAAGACAAGCACCTTCTGGGAAAAACCAACCACCTTTCAGACAACAGATCACCTTGAAAAGCACCTTTTCAATCAAGACAAGCCAATACAAGCACCTTTTGGGGAAAAGGGGGGCAGCAAAAAAGGGAGGGAACACGTTTTAAAAATCTAAAAATAAAAAAAATTAAAAGCCAAAAAATAAAAATAGTCTTTACAGCACTGTACCAGGCAATACCAGGCAATACCAGGCAGTCTGAAGACTGTCTCCAAATCCACTCTCAAAACGCTGGGAAGAGCGAGGAAGCAGACAGGCACCCTCTTCACTGGCCAACGGTTAACTGAAAGTTCAAATTTCGCGCTTTCCCCACCTCCTGCGTGTTTTTTCTGGTTCGTAACTCGAATCTAAGTTTGCAAGTCGAGTCAATATTTTTCTATCAGAGCGGTTTGCAAGTCGAAATGTTTGTAACTAGAGCCATTTCTAAGTCAAGGGTTGACTGTAACAGGTTTGTTACAATGTCTGATTGGACACGAAATTCCTATTGGGACAGAATATAGAGAATGGATGGCTTCCATTAGGCAAAGGTATCAGACAAGAGTGCATTTAACTCTCTAGCTGTTGAATTTATATGTAGAACGTATAAAGATGAAAGAGTGAAAATTGGTGGGAAAAGCATCAGTTATTCAAGATGATAACAATGACTTGAAAGGATTACTGATGTAAGTTAAAGAAGAAAGTGCAAAAACAGGATTATAGTTGGACATTAAGATGACAAAAATCATCAGTGTAGGAACACTGACAACAATTAAATAATAATTTATAATTGTTTGATCATCAGTCCAAATAGGGACAACAGCTAAGAAATCAGAAGAAGATTGAAATTCAGAAGGTCAGCTATAAAAGAACTAGAAAAAATCAAGAATGTGTCACTGGAGACCAAAGTGAAGGTCATCTGCAATATTATATTTCTAATTATTATGAACAAATATGAAAGCTGGACAGTGAAGGAAACTGACAAGAAAAAAAACAGTTCAGTTGAAATGTGGTGTTGGGGGAGATTTTTGCAGATGCCACGAACTGTTAGAAAGAAACAAAATAAGTTGGTTCGAGACTAAATGAAGCCTAAACTCATTTTAGTAGCAAAAAAATGATAAAACTGAGGCTGTCCTACTTTGAACACATCATAAGAAGACAAGAATCACTGAAAAAGACAATAAGGCTGGAAACATGTAAGGCAACAAGGAAAGAGGAAGACCAAATGAGAGGGGGATCGCCTCCATAAAGGAAGCCACAGCCTTTTGTTTGCATGACCTGAACGAAGATGTTGATGATAGAACCTTTTGAAGGTCATTACTCTGTAGGGTTGGTATAAGTTGACAGCACATAATAACATTCCTGTTCTGCTGTATTTGAGGGGGAAATTTTTGAACTGAATGATACTGAGTTCAGTGCACTCTTCTAAGCATTATTATCCATGTCATGTTATTTTTATCTCCCCACTTCTTTCCAGTCACAGGATGTGGCCCCTCCCCACCTTTTCTTCCTCATTAAGAACAGTGTGAGGAAGGCAGAGCTCTGTGTGTGTGTGTGTGTGTGTGAGAGAGAGAGAGAGAGAGAGACACCATCCCAAGGTCAGTAGGTGACCTTCAAAGCAGAGGTCAGTAGGTGACTTTTACCCATTTTTCCCATAGCCAGTGGTGGGAAATATGTTGCTAGCCAGATGTTACTGGACATCCCTGGACAGCATAGCCAATACTGACAGATCATAGGAGTTGAACCCTTGCTCCATGAAAGCAAGGTGAGGAAGATTGCAATGACTGAATCACTGCATTTACTAAACACAAAAACAAGCAGAAATGGGTCAGACTAGAAGACAATGTGTGCAGGATTGGGGCTGGAAGAACCAGACCCATAACTGGTGGTTGACCTCTGGCCCATTAGTTTACACATCTTTCACTCTGAGTTCAAGGTTCCAGTCATGCAACTGCCTGGGTAGTTGCCATATTGGTGTGATGGGGGCCAACAGCACTGTGTTTCAGCAAACTGTCCTTCATTCAAGGGCAGCTGAATGCTATGCTGCTGTTGTTCCTTGTATCACTGCAGCCCAAACTGTAGAGTAGCTTGCAGAAAGGTGGACAGTGGAACCAGTTACCTTGGGAGTTGTTGAGTGCTCCAACACTGGGGGCATTAAAAAAAAATTAGATAATCACCTGGCAGATATGCTTCGATTGTATTCCTGCATTGAGCAGGGGGTTGGACTTGATGGCCTTGTAGGCCCCTTCCAACTTCACTGTTGTATGATTCTATGATTCTAAGGCTAATGGCATCGCCAAACAGAGAAAACTGATTAGGAGAGAATATTGATGAAGAGGAAAAGGATTAATAAGACACCAGCTTTCCAGTTAGAAAGTGATAAAATATTTTCCCTCCAAAGATGCGATCCTTCATAGCTGCTAGGTTTGCATAATCAACTTGCAAATGGTGACCCACCACAAAACAAAATCGTATTAATCTGCCGTTCATACTCTATCCTAGAGGGCTCTCCATATATTTTTTAATTGTAGCTCCTAATCCTTTGTCACTGACTATATTACCTGGACTGATGGGAGATGTAGACCCAACCCACTCCCCAAAAAGCACATTTGGTTGCTCATAGTTGTCCACTCTTGTTCCTGGAAGACTAAGATACCATATACAGCTAGGCATGGAGTGTAACACCACTGTTGTGACATGAGTCCTCTTATTGCAGTATTCCGTAGCTGCAGATGAGCCCAAGGGGGATAAATGACCCCACTGCTGGCAACGGGCCTTCTACAAGTCCCAGTGGCAGCACAGGACCTGTATAAATTCCCTGGGTGTCACAAGTATTGCAGGTGAGCCAATGTCAGATCAAATTCTAGCATGAATGGCAAGGACCTCTGCAACTCCTTTTTACTGCCTTTTTAGCTGTCACAAAATGGAGCTCCCACTCTCCCACCTTGGACTCTGGGTCACCGTATTACCTGCTTAAATTTCATCGAGATTTAAGGCTTGCTTATTCAGATCCCCTTTGTGTCCATAATCAGTTTTCCCCATAGCACTTCTGTCCCCCAAAGCCTTGCCTGCCTGCCTGTTGTGTTGTCACAAAGGGCCCATCCCTTCCTGCTGGTTGACCTTGAACTCTCAGAAAACAGAATGTTGCTGATCTGGCAATCTTTTCCCAAAACCATTACAGGTCATGACCTGTGTTGCTGCTATGGTATTGTCACACTGCTGAATTTTCCCAATACGACCATGGGGGAGAAAACTCCCTATTTTCCCTTCAAAACAAGGCCTCATGTAGGAAGAACACACCTTGTTTTTAAGCAAACTTCCTGGAAGATTTTGGGAGCACACTATGGCTTGGAAACAAGGCACAAGCTCTCTGTATGCCTTATTTTAAAGTAATATTGTGTACACGTTTTCTTCCTTCCTTCTTTTCCCACAACAAAAGGAAACATATTGGACGAATCAGTCCTGAAATTTCTCTTCTTCCTCCTTACCTGGACATAATTTCGTTAACAAAATTGACAACTTCGAATATACAGGGGCAAAACCAGTAAATAATTTTGACCATTCACAGCAAGCATTAGTCTTAAATGGGGCTATTATTAATAATTATTAATGTCCATAATTGCTTTAGGCTGCAGTCCTTAAACCTATCAGTTGACCAGCAACATATCATAGGACATGAAGTGCTACCCTGTCCTCAGGAAAAACATCACTAATGCAGCAAAATACTCTGAAAATGCCTGGTAAACAAGTGAAAAGCTCTGAGAACATTACTGTAGACCTAGCATTTCTAATTATTTCAATAATGAAAAGTGAATTGGGGATTCTGGGGTCCTATTGAAGAGGATCAAATAGCTTTGATCAACAGAAGCTAAAGCCCCTCATTCTTCCCATATATCCCCCAGCAAGGGAAACAAAGTATGCCACTCCTGGAGTTCCATGCCATGTGGTGGGTGTGAAATTCCCATTATGCCCTGGAGTGATATTGTGTCTTGCGTGCTTGGGCATGATGGGAAATTAAAATGGCAGCGCCCAATCACTGTAGTTGTGTGCAAATTTAGGTAGGTCTGAAAAGGCCCTTTGCTTGTAGGAGGAGTTCATTGGACAGTGATTTCCCAGGACTCAGTGAAAGCCGGGGCCAGAGATGGCTCAAGAGGTTTTGATGCCTGAGGCATCTTGTCTTTTGTTGTAGGACAAGATGGTGCCTACAACAAAAGACCATTGGACTGACAGTTGAACCATACTTCAGCATCAGTAGCTTTCAACACCAGCAGGGAGGAGACACAAATTTTTAAAGTTTGAGGAAAGAACTAAACCATGTGTTTGTGAAAATGCCCCAGTGCTAAAACTTGGTGTTACCCAGGACAAGAATGCTGCTAGTATTAATTTCACATGAATGAATTTTTTACAGGTCTAAAAGTGGTTTCTGCTCTGTCTGTTCCCAGAATATTCATGAAAGGGCACCCAGCAAGAATTGTGCTGCAAAATGCTTATCTTACAGCATATTGATTTTTTAAGCAAATGCACTGAAAATACTCTTGGTGCATTAGGACTGGTACATTAAGGATGATGCTCCAAATAGACACTTGATTGGTGGCAAGTCTTCAGCTTAGCTATTTAAGGTTTACAAGTTCAAGCTATTCGTCTTCCGCGTGCAATCATATGGTTTTGCCTACTTACTGGTTTTGACAGCATAACTGCGGTGGGCCATAAGCCATTAATAGATCAATGCAGAGAACAAATGGATTTGAAGTAATCTAGATTTGGAATGGGAGCACCGTTTACCATGTACAGTATTTATTTTTATTGCAATCAAATATTCAGATATATTGTATAATGACTAATGTCTTTGTGTACATATTTTCTTTGTAATTGTATCAAGTGCTTTCAGAGATGGAAGCCTTGGAATACCAACCTTGCACATAGATCTAGAAATTGAAAGCTCTCAAGCTAGCCGTCTGCCTACCACCTGCCCTTGGTTCACATCACTTGCTACATGTGTTGATGCTCTACAATACAAAACAGCTGGACTAGTCCATGGCATTTTATGTAGGGAGGAAAGCCATCCATATCATCTGCAAGGAGATTCTGTAAAGCTATGGTCCCGAGAATGCTGTTCCTTGGAGAAAATTCCTGGAACTTAACTGTTGCTCTGAATACAGATTAGAATTGACCCCTTCAATTCACCTTTTAAAAGTTAACCCCAGGGAAAATGGTCACCCGCCCACCCCAGACAGCCACATTCTCTGAGGCCATTTCTGTAACCTTTAGTATCTTCCCTCCCTGCAGCTAAGTTGTTAAATGGACTCCTTCATACTTGAATTTAGATGTAATTCTTTAACTTTAAGCCTAAACTGACCTGTCTTCATCAGTTTCCTTTCTTTTCATATTGTATTTGAGAAGGCCTCTTACTGTTCTTAGCAGAGTCAGGTTCTTAATTAAGAAGCTGAGAAACTCTGCACAGGACATGTTAATGTTGATATTCACCTATAGTTTGCTTGGCCTTCAGAATCCTCTCTTAGCCTGCTTCAACCTTTGGTCCACAGTTATTCTTGGTTCACATGGCTATTATATGGAAAACTCACAAGAGGCCTTAGATATGGGAATGGAAAATGCAAATACTATTTTTGTACTTCGGTTGCAGTTGCCCATTGGCATTTGCCCAAAAATCTCCACCCTTTTCTAATCTTTTTTTCTGTTTCTTTGAGATAATCTCTTACTTGTTATAAAATATAGTGGTCATCCTGCAGATAAAGGTGATGCAGAAAGCTATAGCAAGAATCTTTAAGTTTTTACATTTTAGCAAAAAAAAAATGATTTGGCATGATCCAAATACTACAAAGAGACTATAGAGCCTAATAAATGTTACCTGGTGTGAGCTTTCACAGACTGCAACCCACATCATCAGATATATGTGATGAATGGACACAGCTTCCAAAATTCGTATGCCAAATTAAACATATTAGTCTATAAGGTGTCACAAGTTCTGTTGTGTTTGCTTCAGCAGCCTAGTCTGGCTACCCCATTTCCCCAGGTATTCAAGGCACTGTATGCTTTACTAGATTCCTTTGAATTTTCTGTCATTTGCTGAAAAGCAAAACACTGCCTAAAATGTGTTCAGCTGATTTTTAAAAAAATATATAAAGCAGCACTCTCTTCTTAGTTTTGGATGAAGGCCTTTCCAAGGACACTATAGAGGTTCTGTGCACTGCCTTTGTTTTAGTTCACTTTCTTCACAGTATCAAAAAAAATTCCCATCAAATTATTGTACAGGAAGTAAACATCAGAAAGACGGAGAGATTCATATTCTTCCTTACTGAGGTGTGCACTTGGTATTCAAAAGTGATAGAAGTGAGACCTACCTCACTGTTACATGCCGGACCACATCTATGAATTCCCTTTCCAGAAACTTAAAAAAGAAAATATTCAAATCTTCACCCCATGTTTGAATCCATTTTGTACTTCATTCTCTGAGGAACCAGTGTAGCATAATGCAGTGGTTCCCAACCTTGGACAACCTAGATGTTCTTGGACTACAACTCCCAGAAATCCTGGCCAGGATAGCTAATGGTGAAGCCTTCTGGGATTTTTAGTCCAATAATGTCTTGGACATGTCCAAGAACAATACTGGTGCAGTGCACTGCATGACTAGGATGCAAGAGACCTGGTTTCAAATTCTTGCTCAGCAATGGAAACTCATGGAATGTGTGTGTTGAATCATTCCTTGATATCTTAAAAATCTTGTTAGGGTTACTATTAGTCAGAATGCTTTGATGGAATATAAATTGTATCCGGAAATCATTCATCCATTGAAATTTTTTATAAAGTAAGTTGTGTTTCCCAACATTTACAAAGGCATTGTCAGCCAGGTAAAAAAACACACAGTGCTAATGGAGAATGCATTCTCTTATAGCATGTTTGAAATTCAAATCACTTATTTGTTATTCATTTTTTAAAAACCAAGCCAAACACATTTAATTCCTTCTGTCACTGAAAAGTATAATGCAGTTACTGAGAGGAATTTCCTTCAGGATGGGGTAGGTTGATGCATCACCCCAGTAGAACAGGGCTTTGCCTTGTTTTTATGCAGAGATTATTTTTTAAAAAAACTTTGACATGACAGACAATGACAGCCTCCATTTAAAGAGGCTGTTGTTGTGGCAGCCATTTTGTGAAAGCGCAGAAAATATTCTCAGTTCCAAATGTGCTCACCAACCAAAAAAAGTTGGAATCTCTATTAGGCTTTGGAAAAGAAGAGAAAATGACAGCAGCAGCTGCTATTAAGAAAATAAGTCCATCCACTCATTATTCTAATGAAGTTTAAATTTTTGATTGGCCAAACATCGTTCTCCCCCTTCCTGGTGTTCAGAAATCCAGAAATGGATTTGAAAATGCGAAAATGACACCAACCAAACACAAGTAGGAAGTGTAAGCAGACTTTGGGGGGAACGGGATGTTTGCAGAAATAAAAAAAATCTCTATAGAGGAAAACAAAGTGAAACAGTGAGGAGGAACAGCCTGATTAAAAACGAGTATGCTCAGTGATTAGGGAATGGGGTTGGGAGAGAAAACATGGTTGGAGGCAGAATGCAGTTTCATGCATTAAGGAATGACTATATGTTGGAGCAGTGAAGAAGAGCACTTAACACACTATAGCTGCTGCCGGATACAGATCAGACATATGCCAAGCCTAAAGCAATATGTGGGAGCAGGAAGGAGAGAGAGGGAGATGAGGAAGATGTGTATAATGGTAGTTAAAGGTACAAGGTTCATTCTTATATAGCAGAATAAAGTCATGGCCTTAGCGTCAAGTATTACCAGTTGCCCTAGTGCTTGATAACCTCTGTGTTTTTGCAGACAGGAGATTTAGTGGCTGCCATCCATGACTGTTAGGCTCCATTCAGACTGTGCAGGATGCAGTGAGTGTCAACCTACCTCCTCCTTGTGCTCCACATCTCAGCTTGCAACATTTTTGGTTCTGCAGGACACTTTCATTCCAACCTGACAACAGATATCATGAATGAAATAACTTCCAAGACAACAGAACTGTAACTAGCTGTTTTGGAATCTGGGTAAGCAGCATCTCCTTCCATCCTGAGGCATGGATGTGAGTTCTGTCCTCTCCCTGAAAAATGGAAGGAAATATGGTCCTCCACCACACAACAAAAGAAAGAGAATGAGAGAAAGAGAACATGTATGCTTTTCAGAAAAGAAGGTAAACGGGCCATTTGTTTTCCTAACACTAACCAGTAGATTCGTCTCTAGATTTTGGTGCCCTCTAAATTTTGGTGTCCTGGGGCAAACCCTGTTTGCCCCATGCTAGTTACTGTTGCAGAATTTTGAATTCTCTTTTTGCTACGCAGCATAAGTAACAGAAGTAGAGAGATCTACAGAGATGAATATCTGCAAAGTCCCCCAGGGTCCACCTCTTTCTCATTAACTGGCACTTAAAGTCTCCATAACTCACTCTGACATTAGTAGAAGAAAGAATTAAAAAATTTCTTTACTTGCAGTTCCTTGAAATAACAAACTTTTGTAAAAATAGCTAGTTACAGTTCATCAATCATGGAAACAGAAGAATACAAGGACAAAATCAGAGAACCTCTAGACCCCATCACCTACAGAAAACTGAAACGGGACTCAACCAACAAAATCACAAAACAAACAAACATGCTGATCAGGAGTTCCTCCCTGCACCCCAATGTCCTTCAACGAATCTGCAAGACAGAAGCTCTCCCACACCTTCAGAACACAGCCAAAGAGCCCGAAAAACCCACAACAACCATTTTGTATATAAGTTTCTTTACAGCACATACACTATCAACCAACCAACCAACCAGACCAATAGCAACAAACAACTGATGCCAACTGAGGAAAGAGAGGGATAAAACATTCAGCAGAGAGGTGGAGCTTTCTCTGAATTTCAGAAGCTGGAAGGAACATTAGTGTTAATCATCTAATCAGTGCAAGAATATTTATATATTTTTTGGATAATGAAAAGACCTTGTAGAGATCATTAGTTCATAGCGTCACTATAAACTGGAAAACATTTTACACACCAAACAAGAAACCTCATTGCCTTCTGCACTGCTTAAATCTTTCCAAATGAATCCAATGCAAGAGTCCTCTGGGACCTTAGATAAAATTACATGCAGATTTGACACTATCAGTCTTGAGTAGGCTAACAAAAGAGTCTTCCCCCCCCCCACCTTGGGTGTTTTAGGCCATTGTTCACTATTATTCTTTCTTAGTTAATTCATTACCAGCTGGGAATGAGTCACATAGCGTTTTTACACTTTTGATGGGTTGTCCTTTGAACTTGCAGAAATGAAGGGCCTTGGCTTGCTTTTGGCTCTCCTAGACTTTGCAGAGAAACATCAGGATGCTAAAGAACTCATGTTTAAGATACACACATACACTTTCATTATACAGGTTTCAGACATGGATTCTATGTAGACTTTAGGCTTAGACGAATCAGTTATTTTCCATTTTTCCCAAATAACTGATCTCACTAGCAAATTTTGAAAGACACAAGAGCTGATCTTGTCGTTCTGGAACTACAAGTTGTGACCGTCCAAGAAGTATGCCTTTTGAAATACCAGACAGGAAAATTAACTCCTCTATCATCTATGTAAATCTTTCACCTACCAGGCAAACAAACCCACTCCCGTCTGTCTGGAATATTTCCTTATCTTCCTACTGATGATTCTCCCTTGTTCACCTGACATAGTAATCTTTAGCAGATCAGACTAAGAAAGGGCAGCGTTTACATGCCCCGCAGTTCAATGAAACAGCACTTGCATTACCTGATAAGAGTCCAAGTTTCCACCCCCCAGCATCCTCAGATAGCAATGAGGGAAATTTTGTTTGAAACACTGGGAGAGCCTCTGCCAGTCACTGTGTACAATACCCACCTAGATGGTCCAATGAACTCTTCTTACATTCTTAAAATCTGCCGCCATGCATGCCAAGCTAGGAAGCCACATTAAGGGCACAGAACATCATCTGGCCACAACTAGAATATTGTGGACAAACAAAACATAATGGGATCAGAATCCCTATGGCTATCTGATTTACGTTCATCATCTCCATGTTCAACTGATTCACCCATGAAGCCAATGTCTCAATAAAAGGAAAATATGGAAGAGGGATTCTTAACCTTTCCCCTTTCAGTATCTCTGTTCCCCTATACATTCCATAAACACAGTATATTGTACATGAGCCTCTTAACTGTTCTTAGCTGTTATACTGCCCATGTGGAATGTACTGTACTGATTTTAGGCTTATATTGTTCCAGCCATCTTCCAGAATCTGAGAATATTATGTTCTTTGGACTACAACTCCCATGCTGCCAAATGCTGGAAGTTTTAGTCCAAAGAAGCTAACTTTTCCAAGTTCTTCACTCGTATTCCCTGGTTATGATACAAGAACTGATCCAGGAAGAGTGAAGAGAGACAACAGCAACCTGCTCCAGGAAATGAGGCATCCAAGGGGGATGATGCAATACCTTCTCTCCTATGTGTATATTTTATTCCTAATCCACCTTTTCATTGTGTTAATACTGAGGTGGTGTACGTGAGGTATAATGGATGCTTCCAAAATGTTAACCCTCAGTGAGAAAATTGACACTCAAAAGACCAACACCATGGGGCATTTTAAATTTTGCTTTCCTCTTACACAAATACTAGATAAGAGGGTTAGATGTTTTGTTTGTTGCTATGATAGCTAACAATCAATCACATTCTGACAGGCATATTTTCTGATAGTGTAGTTGACCCTATTGAGTCATCCATTAAGTTGGGTTGAACATTTTCCCAGCTAAGACTTGCTGAAGTAATTCTGAATGACTCAGATGTTGGCCCCAGAGTCTGCTGATGTAATCCTGGTGAAAGTGGGATATATAAATAATTGTGTGCTGACAAGTTATGCCAAACTTTTTCAGGGTTTTCTAGGTAAAGAGTACTCAGAAATGGTTTACCATTTCCTTCTCCTGGGGACAGCCTGAGAACATGCAGCTTGCCCAAGGCCACACAGGCTGACTGTGGGATGCTCGGTGGGGAACTGAACTTCCACCCTTTTGTTTCCACAGCCAGACTCACTGAGCCATACAACCAGCTGTTGAAAATGGGATAGATCATTACAATCTGTTGATAAAGAGTTCCAACAAACTCTGCTCATTGGTGATACCACACATTGTTCTTGCGGTCCCTTAAACACGGAAAAAAGCAAAAAATAAAAAAAAAGTGGAGCTGACTTCCATCTACCCCAAATTCAAATTTTCCATTGGCAATGGGCCCCTTTTCTCCATCCGTGTTGCAATACCAGGTTGCCACCATCATAAGGAAAAGAACTTAATGGTGACACCCTGCCTGAAATCCCATCATTCTGGTGTAGCGTAAGTTACACCAGTGGAAATGTGCAGGGTGTTATGCCTAGACAACCTGCGTTGTGCAATCTGACTGTGCAATCCATTGCACATTGCCCACTGTGACCATTGCAAAGTGCTTTGTGAATAACACTTCTGCTGCACTGTGATCTTCAGGACCACTTCTGCAGTTTCATGTTGCACACACAGAGCTATGAGACATAATTTTAGCCACTAGCTGTTAAATTTTCTGTTTTATAATTGCATAATCCATTTGATTTGATCATGGGTGTACATGTGTGTAATCGATACAGACATATTTGTGTGGCCAAAAACTTTTGCACAGTGGAAATTTTGCTTATTGTCTTCTTCCTTTCCCAACATATGATGAAGTAAGAAAGATATATGGCTGGGTTGTTGATATATATTTACAAAAAAGTAGCACCAATGAAACAATCTTTTTTTGTTTCTCAGTGCCTTGATCAATGGAATAAGGTTCTTACAACATCTTACAAACTAACATTGGTTTTGTGGACAACAGTACATTTCATTAAAAGCATTAAGCTTCATCTTATGTTATGTGTGTCTGCTTATGTGAGAGAGAAAGCGGACAAATAGTGACAAATGAGGTCACAGGAAATTAAAGGCAGAAAGTAAAGTAGACAGTTTATCATATTAACAGCAGCCATTCACAAAACAGTTGTTTGTGATTGATAACACAGACATTTTCTATTTGGGGAGCTGGTTAACACATGTAGTATAACTTTAAAAACTATTTCAACTTTATTCTGATTCAAGCCACAGGTAATAAATATATTACAGGTATTAGCTGTGGAAATGGATGCAGATATGAGAAATGCTAATTTTCAAAAAACATGGGGGAACACTTTAGTCTTTTACAGCATTCTCCAAAAGAAGTGGACGACCAAATCACAATGCCCAAGAGCTGAGTAATAATTCTTCGGCCAGTTATATTACCTGTTAGTTGAATAAAAGACAAAAGCTTTTTTTAAAAAAAGCTCATCAATGGGAACCTGTGTTACTGCCTTACTACTCTCCTATTAATGAACATTCAAGGCTAACAAAATGATCCTTGTTTTGACTTTTTGCATTTCAGTTCCTTTTGACCCCTCTGGTAACAATCCCTGCTCCTACAGAAGCATGCATAATATCATGTCAACTGAGGCAACACTCCATACACAAAATGAAGCTCTTGAAGTCCATGAGTGTGTGTGCGAGATGTGTTGTCACATCACATTGGAGTTAAAGCAACCCTAGTAAGGTTTTCATGGTAAATGAAACATTAAAGGAGTGGTTTTACTGGTGCCACACCCACCCACCCAAGAGTGTCCATAGCCAAGTGGGGATTCGAATCCAGGTCTCCTGAGTCCTAATCCATCACACTGGGTACCTGAAGCCCATGAGACTTTATGCTATGTAAAATGTCTTCCTCTTTAAGATGCTGCATGATATATAGCAATAATAACAGCAAAGGCTGTTATAAGAAGGATTGTGCAAATAAATGTAATGGGCTATGCCTGAGCTTACTCGGTAAGT